>NW_024385897.1:0-8509 GCF_016835505.1 Polypterus senegalus
TCCATCAGACTTTCACAACTTTGCTGACCACCAGTGGCACTGGCCACCATCCTTTGTGGATTTTTCGATGGGCATAGCGTCTGCGCGCCATTATAACCGCTCTACAGTTTACCCCAGGAAGAAAATGCAGTCGCTGACATGCTATCACGCACAATGACTGTGCAAAACAGTTGTAGAACTACACCAAGACATGGAGTCAGATCTGGGTACAGTTACATGTCCTCTCCCCTTCAAGATATTGTTTCCCTTCAGGAACTGCAAGAAATCTCCAAAAATAATCCCCTTTTCACAACCCTTCATGCCTACATTACTAATGGATGGCCATCCAGAGTGTCCTCTGAACTGGAGACTTACTTTAGAGTGAAAAATGAGTTGTTTATTTGAAATGATCACTGCATTGCAAGAGGAAACATTGCTGTCATTTCAGAACCACTCCAAGGCTGTGTCTTGTCATTTAGCACATGAGGGTCATCTTGGCATTGTCAAAGTAAAGCAGCGATATTGGAGCGGTATGATGGCCAGGTATTGATTGGGATATTGAAGCCCTTGCCCGTGGCTATAGAAGCCTGCCTTTTAAGTGGTAAGACAGGTTTGCCACCCACCTCTCATCTTCCAGCCTTTGGTTTGGCCTTCTCATCCATGGGAACATCTCCAGCTTGACATTCGTGGAGAACTGCATAATATTCCACATCACCAGAGGTTTCTGATTGTGGTCTATGATTTACATTTGAAGTGGCCTGAAGTTTTTTCTGTGGGCTCGATTACATCAAAAGGTGTAATAGACATTATGTGTAGTTTGTTTGCTCGATAGGGGATTGCCCTGTGTTATACGCACAGACACTGGCCCACAGTTTACTGCACATGAGTTCCAATCATTCCTATCAGAAGAGAGTTGAAACATATTAGTGTACTGCTTTCTATCACCACAGGCAGAATGGTGGTGTAGGGCGCTTCAATCAGACTTTAAAAAATGGTATTCGTGCACACCTGACTCAGGGGTTTCCCTTCCACACAGCAATACTGGAAACTCTTCTTCATTATCAAAACAACTGGCATTCTACCACAGGCATTTCCCCAACACTGCTGATACTAGGATGGGAGCTGCAGCTTCCTTTGGACACATTGGGCACTTGCACCATGACCAAACTTCCCTCAACTTTACAAAGCCTCAGTTAACAGTAAACAAGCCAGGAATGCAAACAGGGAAGTGGATGAAACTCACCGTGCCCGTTCTCAACACATACAATTACATGACTGGGTACAGTGGAACCTCAGGTTCATGGCAATAATTCGTTCCAGAACTTTGGTCGTAAACCCGAGTGGATCGTCGAACAAAGCAGTTTCCCCCATAGGATTGTATGTAAATACAATTAATCCGTTTCAGACATTTCAACCTGTATGTAAATATATGTAAAGATTAAGCACAAATATAGTTAATTACACCATAGAATGCACAGTGTAATAGTAAACTAATGTAAAAACATTGAATAACACTGACACAAAACACCCAGGCTCCCTGCTCAGCTACACGAGCTGGCTCGCTCGCGCTCTCTCCCCTCTCTCTGTAGCACACACACCACCAAAGCCCCTCCCTCCCTCCGCTACAGGAGCAGGCTGGCTCCACAGCGCTCTCTGTGCGAGCACATACACACACACACACACACCCTATCCTCCCCCCCATCCCTTCCCTGTCCCTGTCAGCTGCCCTCTCTCTCTCTGCGCTTGCTCGATCGCGCTCTCTAATCTCTCTGTAGCACGTGCTCGCGCAGCATTTTTTTTAAAATGAGTTTTAAGCAAGGCAGAAAAAAACGAACATTAAAACAAATCGAAGTGCATGCAAAACCAACTCATAAGCAACCAAAAAGAAAGATTGCAGGAGATCACGCTATTAAACTTAAAGCCTGATCGCTGTAAACACTGTTTTAAAATGAGTTTTAAGCACAGCAGAAAAAGATCACGCTATTAAACAGCCTGATAAACTTAAGACAAATCCGAAGTGCATTTAAAAACCAACTCACAAGCAACCAAAAAAGTAACATTGCAACAAATCACACGATGAAGTCCTCCATGTAAACAATTTTTTTAATGAGTTTTAAGCACAGGGAAAAAAACGAACATTTGAAAAAAAGAGAAAAGTAACACTGCAACAAATCACAGCATGATCTGAAAAACTAACTTTTGAAAAATCCGTAATACAAAAACTACTGTACAGTACAGTACAAACCACCAAGAAAAACTAACCTTGCATGAGTCGAGTTCTGGCATGAAGTGTTTTCCTTCAGGTGTTTTCTCTCTTGTGATTTCTTGGGTTTCTGGTGCTTTTAGCTGTTTAGCTGGTGGGAGTGAAAGCCTCATGCAGCCATTCCAAAAACAAACTCCTTGTGACCCAATCCTTCGTGTTTGCGCCCCACATTACTGGCAGTCTGGCTTTGTTTACATTGTGTTGCTTGAAAGCATGAGTGTTCTCAGATTGGTAAATGAGTAAACTGGTAAACAGTTTTTCCACCTCTTGTAATTTCTTTCTTTACTTCGATTTAAATTTTCTTCTCACCACTATTCACTTGCTTAGAAGCCAATGGAAGGAGAACAATGAACAGAGAGCTCTTGTAGCCACGCGGCTCGATCGCTCGCTTTCTCTCTCTCTTTCTTTCTCTCTCAGGCTGCCTGTGCTGGGGGGATGGAAATAGGCAGGCAAACACGTGAAGCAATCTCCTCCTCCCCCTCCCCAGCCTGCCTATCTGCAGCCAGTAAGTGCAAGCCAACACATGCAGCAATCTCCTCCTCCCCCTCCCCAGCAGGCGTGCGTGCTCTCTCTCTCTCTCTCTCTCTCTCTCTCTCTCTCTCAGCTCAGCTCAGGCAGGCAAGGGAAACTGGCTTGTTCGTATACCGAGTGTGTGGTTGTGAACTGAGGCAAAAGTTTGGCGAGCTTTTTGGTCGTGAACCGAGTTGTACGTGAACCGGGACGTTCGTGAACCGAGGTTCCACTGTACGTGTTAGAAGACCCCAATGACATAATAAGTTGTTGTCCTTTTGTTTGGCACCAATTCATGTTAGGCGCTGTTTAGGCCCTTCAGGTTTTTTACTGGAGGATGGTTCCAGATGGCATGCTAGCTGCCTCAGGAAAGTTCTTTTGCCCTTGCCACCATCATCACAAACTGCTGTTTCAACTTTTCAGCCATGTCTGGAGGACAGAAATATGATTACTCAAAATTCAAATCTACCTGAGCCTCAGAACCCAAGCCTTCCTGTACCATCCCCCTCTACTGTTTTTGCTCCTATTTCACCTGGAAGGCTCTATCCAGCTCCTGCTGACCTGCCAACACACTCAGATGAGATTCTTGCTCCAAACGCTCTGATTCCAAGGGTCCGACGATGACCAGCCTATTTGCAAGACTATGTGACTACCTTTAGTACATAGATAATTTTGTTTTTTCTTCTTCTCTTTTGGAAGGGGGGAAAATGTGATGTTGGGAGGGTCATTAAAATACACAGAGAGGATTGGTTGTTGATTTGCTCCTGTGACAATTGGAGGATGTGCACTGTAAGAAAACGTGAGTGAGTAAAACGTTTTGGGAGTTTGGAGAAGCAACTGGTCTTGTGTGTTTTTTCCGTAGCAGACACAACAATAGGGACTGTAGGTTTGTACTTACAGTAAGTTGAATTTGTATGTAAGTCGGAACAGGTACATAAATTTAATAAATGCTATTGTTGACCGTCTGTAACCAAGTGCTCTGCCAATGAATGTTGGATTTTCACCTCTCTCTGGCCTTTTTATTATTTCTACTTTATTTTCAATTGTGATGGTTTTTCTCTTCTTTACTGTATCACCAGCACTTGCATCAGATTTGTGTTTCAGAGACATTATTGAAAGGTGCACTGCATGAAAAGAGGTGTATCTGTACTAGGAAACTCCTGTATACACCACTGATTTTCGGAAGTATCTACAAGTACCACTGAGCGTATACATCAAATTCCACCAACCTAGGATACTTCCAGATTGATACCAATTCGGATGTATCTTGCTGAGGGATTCTTCCATGGTACAGCCATTTGTTGCCATGGCAAATAATCCACTCAAGGCTCTTTCATGGAGACATTCACACCTCAAGAACCATTTGCATTTTACACCACTGCACGACTCTGCTGTTCTACATTGGTCTTTTATCTCAACATTGATTGGTTGATTTAAAAAAAAAACAACAAAAAAAAACACCTCCATTGGTCACACTTTTTATTTAGCCCAACCCAAGCCCTCAAAGCTTAGTGACTTGATTGGTTATTGGGCAGGTATGTAGACGGACCATATACACTCCCCACCCCCACCCCCACTGTACTATACATCCCCCGCACCGTTTAAAAAATGAGAATAAAATTGATTCAGAAATGTTTTTATTAAAATAAAACCAAACACTAATAAATATACAATGTAAGAATAAGAAAAAACTGAAAATATGGAGAAAAAAATGTGCAAATATGACGGTGCAAGTAAATTAAAAGCAATGAAACAAACTGAAACAAACACATGCACTAGTGCTTATTAAAGTTCCAAAAATGAATCTTCTTCTGGCCTGATTCCATCAGCTCTTACACGCTGACGCTGTGTAAGAGTATAGTGCATATCCGCCTCCAATCTGGACTGAAGCTGCTGGCAAAGCTCAGACAATTGTGGGTTCCTGTGAGGAGGAGACCTCACAACCCACACCGGTCTTCCATCAATGATGGCATCCTCTTCATCGGACATCAGGTCCAGAATTGCAGTCTGCCACAGTTCTTTCTCTAGATCTGTTTGGATGACTCTAGACCGGGACTCCAGCAACTGCAAAACACACCATATGTTAACCCCTAAAAACACCCAGAGATGTACCAAACTTATATTAATTTGTACACTTACTCGTCTTTTCCTTTGTCGGTTTTTAGCACCTATCTTAATGAAGTCTCTTTGCTGGGACTTTCCTGGCTGAGACAAAGAGTATTTCCTCCGCAATGTCTCATAGTAAGTCCTACAGCATGCTGAATAAAAAAATAATTCATATAAGTGACAAAACCAATTCAAATTATTAGAGGGACAACAATAAAGGGGACATGAACATAATTATAATAACAATTCCCCTTTATATACAAATATTAAGTGTAAAAATTACCCTTTATACACTCAGGGTCTGCACCTGCAAAAGTCTTCTTCAATTCCTCCAGCAGATATGCCATTACTGCCTGGTTATGAGGTGAAGTTATTCTGTATGGAAAGAGAGTAGTATCATTAATTACATTTAAAATGATTACATAAAACCCATACATAGCATATAAAAAAAACACTGCTTACCCAGTTTGTGGATCATATTTATGGGTTGTTTTCCAATTATGGAGGCTCCTTACAGCTTCCTGTAACATTGAATTAAAACGCTTTAGTAGATAAAGCATACATGCATCGTATAATTCAGGCGTGAAAACTGTAAATAAGCTAGGCGCAGGAACAATAGTAGATGTGTAGAGCGCTAACTTAGGCTTACTTGGCGAGGTATAATTTTCTACTATATTGTCCTAACATAAAGCTCAACTTACCGCAATGCCCACGTTATGCGCCCTCTTGACTCTTTTTAAGCGCATGGCTTGACTCTTCCTGTGGTCTTTGCTGCCGAACTTGCGCTCAAGCACATCAAGGCGCTGGATAGCCTCTTGGAAGAGCAGTATGCATCCTTCTGCTAATCCCCCCACCCGGCTATGATAACAAAGACAACACCTCTACTTGATTGTCATTAACATATGAAAGGCTCTTACACCTCACAGCCATCACACCTCATTGCTAGCTGTAAGGATTCTTTGAAACTTCCACTGATTCCTGTATACATCCACATACATAAGGTATCTGGTTTGTTTCACAAAATTTCCTTTGCATGCTACCTTTCCAACACTCTACCTCACTACATCTGACAAGCGTAGAGTTTCACCGGAGATTTCCCATACTATATTTGCTCGGTTAAAGCTCTTTTCATGCAGTGGTGAAGACAAAAGTCACAGCAAATCACAGCAGGAAGACATCCATCGTCAACATGTCTGATGTACTGACAAGAACAACTTCCTACTATGTGCATAACAGTACAAGCAGGCTTGCTAATGAGAATGAATGAGTGCGGCTGGGGTGGTTCACCACCACCGCCACACAGTCACCTACACTACAGTATGCTGCCTGCAGTGTCCGCCTACTGACGAACACGGTGCAGCCAATGGCAGGTAGTGAATAGCCCACCACCACCCCCATTCAACAGGCAGCCACCCGAGGCACTACAATGCTAAGTTCACCTTCAATGGCTCCGCTCAGCCACAACTGGTACCACTTGCAGCATCACCAGCCCACGAGAACGAATGGGGCAGCCTGTGGTGGGCGGGCAGTGGAAACACCCCCTCCGATCCATCCAGCCTGCGTACAGTCAGGAGCAGAAGCTGCGGTGGCATGAGTGGCGAGCAGCGAACCACCCCATCAAGCCTCCATCCTGCACATGGCGAGGCTGTGGCCCTGGTGACTATGGACCACGGGACACGCTTGCCGCTGGGAGCCGCCGGGACACTACACTGCTGAGCAGCAATTTGCCCCCTCCAGCCTCCGTCCAGCCACCGCTTGCAGCATCCCCAGGCCAAGGTGGCAGGCGGGCGGTTACTGAGGCACATGCGTTGCAGCTGCGGCCCGTTTGTAAGTCGATGGGACAGAGGTCTGTAACTTGGGACTACCTATATTAGGACTTTTGCAAAGCAACAAAAACCCAACTTCATTTGCATAGCACCCTTACCAGAATGGAATGGTGTCTTGTCTAGTTTAAAGAGAACTACACAACCCAGTAAACAGCAATAAAATGTCATTAAAGAACCATTACTTCTAAGAGTGTAGGTATGATATACTTGGTTTTAAATAATCTGATATGTTGCCAGTAACTTTAAGACCTCTAATCTTAATTACATTTTGTCCCAACATTTCAACCTCAGTTTGAAGATTTTTCATCTTCCTTGTTGTTTGGTTTCAAGGTTGTGTTCTTATTCATTTTTGAGATTATGATGAGGTACAAGTTGGTGATTTATGTTTGCTTTTTTTCCATTCATTTTATTTTATTCAAATGGGTATTCAGTTATAACATTAATAAGACCACTAGTAAGCAGAAACAATAAAGTTATAACATATATAAACTGCTCAAAAAATTAAAGGAACACTTTGAAAACACATCAGATCTCAATGGGAAAAAGAAATCCTCCTGGATATCTATACTGATATAGACTGGGTAATGTGTTAGGAACGAAAGGATGCCACATCGTTTGATGGAAATGAAAATGATCAACCTACAGAGCCCTGAATTCAAAGACGCCCCAAAAATCAGAGTGAAAAAATTATGTGGCAGGCTAGTCCATTTTGCCAAAATTTAATTCAGCAACTCAAAATTGTATGCAGCACTTTGTATGGCCCCTGTGTTCTTGTATACATGCCTGACAACATCGGTGCATGCTTCTAATGAGATGACAGATGGTGTTGTGGGGGATCTCCTCCCAGATCTGGACCAGGGCATCACTGAGCTCCTGGACAGTCTGAGGTGCAACCTGGTGGCATTGGATGGACCAAAACATAATGTCCCAGAGGTGTTCTATTGGATTTAGGTCAGGGGAAAGTGTGGTGGCCAGTCAATGGTATCAATTCCTTCATCCTCCAGGAACTGCCTGCATACTCTCACCACATGAGGCCAGGGAATTGTCGTGCACCAGGAGCCACTGTACCAGCATAGGGTCTGACAATGGGTCCAAGGATTTCATCCTGATACCTAATGGCAGCCAAGTTGCCTTTGTCAAGCCTGTAGCGGTCTGTGTGACCCTCCATGGATATGCCTCCCCAGACAATCATTAACCCACCACCAAACTGCTCATGCTGAATGATGTTACAGGCAGCATAATGTTCTCCATGGCTTCTCCAGACCCTTTCACTTCTGTCCGTGCTCAGGGTGAACCTGCTCTCATCTGTAAAAAGCACAGGGCACCAGTGGTGCATCTGCCAATTCTGGTATTCTATGGCGAATGCCAATTGAGCTGCATGCTGCTGGGCAGTGAGCTCAGGGCCCATTAGAGGACATGGGGCCCTTGGGTCACCCTCATGAAGTCTTTCTGGTTGTTTGGTCAGAGACATTCACCAGTGGCCTGCTGGAGGTCATTTTGTAGGGCTCTGGCAGTGCTCATCCTGTTCCTCCTTGCCCAAAGGGCAGATACTAGTCCTGCTGATGGGTTATGGACCTTCTATGGCCCTCTCCAGCTCTCTAGAGTAACTGCTTGTCTCCTAGAATCTCCTCCATGCCCTTGAGACTGTGCAGGGAGACACAGCAAACCTTCTGGCAATGACACGTATTGATGTGCCATCCTGGAGAGTTGGACTACCTGTGCAACCTCTGTAGGGTCCAGGTATCGCCTCATGCTACGTAGTGACATGACTGTAGCCAAATGCAAAATGTGAGAAACAGTCAGAAAGATGGGGGAAAAGGCCCTG
>NW_024385898.1:0-27397 GCF_016835505.1 Polypterus senegalus
AAAAAACCACATCGTTTATGGAAATGAAAATGATCAACCCACAGACCCTGAAAATCAGAGTGAAAAAATGATGTGGCAGGCTAGTCCATTTTAAAATTTTTTGCAGCAACTCAAAATTGTCGCAGCACTTTGTATGGCCTGTATTCTTGTATACATGCCTGCACATCGGTGCATGCTTCTAATGAAATGACAGATGGTGTTGTGGGGGATCTCTCCAGATCTGGACCAGGGCATCACTGAGCTCCTGGACAGTCTGAGGTGCAACTCTGGTGGCATTGGATTTAGGTCAGGAGAAAGTGTGGTGGCCAGTCAATGGTATCAATTCCTTCATCCTCCAGGAACTGCCTGCATACTCTCACCACGTAGAGGCCAGGAATCATCGTGCACCAGGAGCCACTGTACCAGCATAGGGTCTGACAATGGGTCCAAGGATTTCATCCTGATACCTAATGGCAGCCAAGGTGCCTTTGTCAAGCCTTTAGCGGTCTGTGTGACCCTCCATGGATATGCCTCCCAGACAATCATTAACCCACCACCAAACTGCTCATGCTGAATGATGTTACAGGCAGCATAATGTTCTCCATGGCTTCTCCAGACCCTTTCACTTCTGTCCGTGCTCAGGGGTGAACCTGCTCTCATCTGTAAAAAGCACAGGGCACCAGTGGTGCACCTGCCAATTCTGGTATTCTATGGCGAATGCCAATCGAGCTGCATGCTGCTGGGCAGTGAGCTCAGGGCCCATTAGAGGACATGGGGCCCCTGGGTCACCCTCATGAAGTCTTTCTGGTTGTTTGGTCAGACATTCACACCAGTGGCCTGCTGGAGGTCATTTTGTAGGGCTCTGGCAGTGCTCATCCTGTTCCTCCTTGCCCAAGGAGCAGATACTGGTCCTGCTGATGGGTTATGGACCTTCTATGGCCCTCTCCAGCTCTCCTAGAGTAACTGCTTGTCTCCTAGAATCTCCTCCATGCCCCTTGAGACTGTGCAGGGAGACACAGCAAACCTTCTGGCAATGACACGTATTGATGTGCCATCCTGGAGAAGTTGGACTACCTGTGCAACCTCTGTAGGGTCCAGGTATCGCCTCATACTACCAGTAGTGATACTGACTGTAGCCAAATGCAAAACTAGTGAAGAAACAGTCAGAAAAGATGAGGAGGGAAAAATGTCAGTGGCCTCCACCTGTTAAACCATTCCTGTTTTGGGGGTCATCTCATTTGTTGCCCCTCTAGTGCATCTGTTGTTAATTTCATTAACACCACAGCAGCTGAAACTGATTAACAACCCCTCTGCTAACTTACTGACCAGATTAATATCCCATAAGTTTCATTGACTTTATGCTATACTCTGATTAAAAGTGTTCCTTTAATTCTTTTGAGCAGTATATATATATATATATATATATATATATATATATATATATATATATATATAGTGGAACCTTGGTTTTACGAGTGTTTTGCAAGGCGAGCAAAATTTATTAATAAATTTTGACTGATAAACGGCGATGTCTTGCAATACGAGCAGTATGGATACACTTTGTCTGCTGAGTGTCATGTGATCACTGAGCTGATGGTTCTCTCTCTCTCTCTCTCCTTATCTTGCTGCCTTTCGCCTCTCTCTCTCTCTCCTTATCTCTCTTGCTGCATGTGAGTCTTTTCTCCTTATCTCGCTCGCTGCCTCCCCGCTCTCTCTCCTTATCTCTCTTGCTAGCAAAGCGTCTTTTTCTCCTTATCTGCTCGCTGCTCACAGTGCAGTCTCTCTCTCTCTCTTTTGGGGGCAATTTCTCCCTATTCTCCAACTGAGTCTGTTTGCCTCACTCATATAGTCATCATCTGTCTGGCGTATACTGTTTACTACAGCATTGTGACTGTGTGTGTGTGTGCGCATGTGAAGTCGAGTCCCATCTTGCACCCAAAACACGAAGCTGAGTCTCATTACTTTAACAACACCAGCCGCCTTCAGCTTGAACAGCAACAGCGCTGTTATTTTGCAGCAGGATGTTTATAATGTTTCTTGTATCGCCCATTGACGGGAGGCGCTTATAGCATGTCTGTGATCTTTTTTAAAAGTGCTTATACGGCCAACTGCTACAGCGCTGGGAGACTGCGATTGCTTTGGGACGCTCTTCAGCGTGTCGTCCCGTTGGGTGGAATCCCACATGAGTTTAGAAACTCACTCACACCAGCCATGATTCTTTTTAAAGGTAAAGTGCAGGTTAATTTGTTTTATGTATTTTTACTTTATATTTTGTATTAATCATTTTTTTTATGAATAGTTTTGAGTTGTGGAACGAATCATGAGTTTCCCTTATTTCTTATGGGAAAATTCACTTTGATATCTGAGTGCTTTGGATTGTGAGCACGTTTCCGAACTAATTATGCTTTCCCAAAAATCGAGGTTCCACTGTATATATATATATATATATATATATATACATATCTACATATATACACACATACATATACATACACACATATATATATATATATATATATATATATACTAGACATTAAGTCTGTTACAATAACGGCGCTAGAACAGCAGTGCATAAACATTAGTAGGAACAGTCTATATTAAAGCGGCAAGGCACCTTGTATTTGGCTGTAAATGCGTCACTGTATTGTGTGCCTTTAATTTTTCTCTCAGTAATACTGGTTTGAATTTTAAGTAAAATGCCTGTAATTTTGTCAGACAGTAATACAGTGGAACCAGTAATTTCCCCATGGGACTGTATGTAAATAAAATTTATCCGTTCAGATCATATGAACTGTATGTAATATATATATATTTTTAAGATTTTAAGCACAAATATAGTTAATTATACCATTGAATGCACATAGTAATAGTAAACTAAATGTAAAAACATTGAATAACACTAAGAAAACCTTGAACAACAGAAAACTAACTGTAAGAGTTGGCTATAGCCTTACGACCCACTTCTAAAACACCTTTTTAATGAGCTTTAAGCACAGGGAAAAAATGAACATTTGAAAAATCCGTAATCTAATAAACAACCAAGAAAAGTAACATTGCAACAATGCATGCGATAGCCCGTGTGTGTGTGTGTTGCGTGCGTGTCTGTCTCTGTGGCAGGCCTGGTGTGCGTGTGTGTGCGAGCTTGTCTGTCTCTGTCGCTGGCCTGCCTGCGATGCGTTTGTCGAGTGCTATGTCTGTCCCCATGGGGCCTGCCTTTGTGTGTGTGCGAGTCTCTTGCGCGGGCCTGCCTGCCTGCGTGCGTGCGTGCGTGCATGCGTGAGTGTGTGCGTGACTGTCTCTCGCGGGCCTGCCTGCCTGCCTGTGTGCGTCGTGCGTGCATGCGTCGCGCGTGACTGTCTCTAGCGGGCCTGCCTGCCTGCATGCATGCATGTGTGTGTGTGTGTGTCTGTCTCGGCGGGCCTGCGTGTCTGTCTGTCTTTCTCTCGTGCGCCGCACCTGTGTATGTCCCTCTCTCTCTCTCTCTCTCTCGCACACACAGGAATGCACAGGAAGAGACTGAACACGGTGCGGTGGTCCCATTTCGCATGACTTCACCAGAAGACACACACACAGACACCTGACACACACAGGGTTTTATTAAAGAGGATGATATATATATCTATGTTAATAAAAGGCAAAGCCCTAACTGACTCTCCACTCACTTCTCCAACTCCCAAAAAGGCTTAAATTTGGCAGGCTTATTCCTTACAGCTTACTTACAAAAAGTTAAGCAGGTTTCATTTCGAAATTCTACACGTACGGTCATAAGTAGCATAACGTCCGCCATGTTGAACTCTTATTTATTGCCCATCTTCACGAAATTTGGTAGGCTTCCTGCACTAACAAAACCGTAATGCGTACTTATTTTGGTGGTATGACACCACTGTCGTATGCCATATTGAACTTTCCAATTACTAATTCTCCAACTTCCCGTGTAGGTAGAAGGCTGAAATTTGGCAGGCTCATTCCTTACAGCTTACTTACAAAAGTTAAGCAGGTTTCATTTTACAATTCTACAACAGTCTTGGTTATAACTGATGCGACAGCGTCCGCCATAAGTTGAACTTTTCTTATTTGTGGCCCCATCTTCCGCGAAATTTGTGAAGCGGCTTCCCTGAGCTAAGAGAAACCAATGTCACGTACTTATTTCGGTGGTAGGATGCCACTGTCTGCCGCCATATTGAACTTTTCAATGGTCTTTGTTACTTATGGGCCCATCTTCAAAAGATTTGGTACCGCGGGTTCCCAAGCGCTAACTGAATCCTACTTCCATTACATATATCACGTCCATAGCCTGCAGCTTCGGTCACGCGTGTGAGGCGGCGTTGGAGTCCCCCATCCCAACACCTCCCGCGTTGTTGGCTGCCACGCCTATATAAGGCATCCGCTCCGGCTCCGGTCTCTACATTCCCTTCCTTGCTTGCACGGGATCCGCGTCTCCCTGCTGATAACTATCAATCAATCAATCAAAATTTATTTATATAGCATATTCATACAAAAATGTAGCTCAAAGTAGCTTGAAACTACACCTTTTTATTTAATCCACGGCTTCTACGCTGTTTTATTGTTCATTTATTACGATTATAGTTATTGTGTAGGTATTTTAGACTTACTTTACATTGTTCAGGTACCCATTTCCTTTATCATTTCAACTGTACCCCCATTAACATGTCTATCGAGGTGATCACCATCGATCAAAAGAATTGTCACTGACCGAGTGGTTTCCATGCCGGAGATGGCACCTGCCTTTTCCATTCTCTTTGTTGTTACATATTACACGGCTCATATCAGGCTCCTCTTGATATCGAGATTGTGTCTTATGTATTGAATGACTGGGACAGGTTCAATGTGTGGACTGGATGACGTAGGTAGGAGATAATTATACTACACAGGAGCACTAGAAGAGTGAAATGCTTAAGCCCTTCACCTATGGATCTGCATGTGAGTTGATGGCTGCTGCTGAATTGTTCGGTTGTAAAAACTTTCAAGTGTACCGAAATGGCCAAATATTTTACACCTTTGGACAACCGCCAATGCCTCTTAAACATCTTAGATTCACAGGTACAGTGATTTCAGTAGTGGACACTTTTGATGTTTATGAATGTTTAAACTCTTAAAAGCTGGATGTGAAGTTATCGATAAAACTGGTTGTATGCTTACGCCTTGACAGATGCCGAATGTCACTTCAAAGCAAGTCCTGCAAATACTGTCGAATTGAAACAAACCATGAAACCCAAACCGATTATGACAGCAAACCAAGCTGTAAGATTTTAGACAAGATTACTTTTCACATGGCCAACTGTACGCTGTATGCTCAAGAGTAAGCTCAGCGCACAGTTTGGTCATATTACAACCGGAGGGCCAAACTAACAATGTGGTATACAAAGAGATCCTTAACAAATAATTATTGGTATATTTTACCTCAGTTTAAAAAAGGTTTAATTTTCTTCTTAATAAAAATTTTAAGGCAGTACTTAAAGCGCGAGTATATATATATACTCTTGTGTGAGCGAGCAGCTGTTGCTGGGGGTGCCAGAATCCATCGAGGAAGAAAAATGAAAAACGCTTATTTGTACAAAATCTTAAATTATCTATCCATTCATAAATAATGAAATGGGCAGGCTATTTCGTATCAGTGCAATATGCTGTTAAAACGGATGACTCCCACTTTTACGCGTCATTTAGTGCTGCGTGGGTATTATGAACTATCGTATCTGTTCAAGTTCTATTTAAATTTTGAATATAAGTAATTTTTATTTAGTCGACAGAAATATCTGGTAGGAATGTAAGTTAAATTTAGTCATCATTGCATAAATTTTTCTTCACCTTAGAAATGTAAAGACTAAATTAAATTTACATTCCTACCAAAGATATTTCTGTCGACTAAATAGAACCTACTTATATCCAAATAGAATAGATTTGATCGTGCATTTTAGATCGACTGCGATGACAGCGCACTACATTGAGCCCGCATACTATTGTGCTCTCTCCTGCCTGCCTCAATAAGTCACCTTCCCTTCGCTCTTACTTTTTTACTGTTCATTTAATCATGGCTAGTCACGACAAAATTAGAAAATGGAAGGAGGATTACACCGAGTATGGCTTTACCAAAACAATTATTGATGGCGAATAAAGTATCCATTTTCATAAAGCTTCAATTTGTGATCTGTTTTTCTGCGTCAAAACCTCATTTTTCATACTTCTTCTCAAACCAAAGGTGTTAAATCGGCATCGTCCGTCAACAGGGGTGTAAGGGTAAAATGAATTGGGAAGCGCTGATATATATGTATGTGTGTGTGTATATTTAATACAGTGGTGTGAAAAACTATTTGCCCCCTTCCTGATTTCTTATTCTTTTGCATGTTTGTCACACAAAATGTTTCTGATCATCAAACACATTTAACCATTAGTCAAATATAACACAAGTAAACACAAAATGCAGTTCTTAAATGATGGTTTTTATTATTTAGGGACAAAAAAAAATCCAAACCTACATGGCCCTGTGTGAAAAAGCAATTGCCCCCTGAACCTAATAACTGGTTGGGCCACCCTTAGCAGCAATAACTGCAATTAGCGTTTGCGATAACTTGCAAAGAGTCTTTTATAGCGCTCTGGAGGAATTTTGGCCCACTCATCTTTGCAGAATTTTTGTAATTCAGCTTTATTTGAGGGTTTTCTAGCATGAAACGCCTTTTTAAGTTCATGCCATAGCATCTCAATTGGATTCAGGTCAGGACTTTGACTAGGCCACTCCAAAGTCTTCATTTTGTTTTTCTTCAGCCATTCAGAGGTGAATTTGCTGGTGTGTTTTGGGTAATTGTCCTGTTGCAGCACCCAAGATCGCTTCAGCTTGAGTGATCTGAACAGATGGCGGAAATTCTCCTTCAGGATTTTTGGTAGACAGTAGAATTCATGGTTCCATCTATCACAGCAAGCCTTCCAGGTCCTGAAGCAGCAAAACAAACCCAGACCATCACACTACCACCACCATATTTTACTGTTGGTATGATGTTCTTTTCTGAAATGCTGTGTTGCTTTTACGCCAGATGTAACAGGACATTTGCCTTCCAAAAAGTTCAACTTTTGTCTCATCAGTCCACAAGGTATTTTCCCAAAAGTCTTGGCAATCATTGAGATGTTTCTTAGCAAAATCGAGACAAGCCCTAATGTTCTTTTTGCTTAGCAGTGGTTTGCATCTTGGAAATCTGCCATGCAGGCCGTTTTTGCCCAGTCTGTTTCTTATGGTGGAGTCGTGAACACTGACCTTAATTGGAGGCAAGTGAGGCCTGCAGTTCTTTAGACGTTGTCCTGGGGTCTTTTGTGACCTCTCGGATGAGTCGTCTCTGCGCTCTTGGGGTAATTTTGGTCAGCCGGCCACTCCATGGCTCTCACTGTGGTTCGCTGGAGTCCCAAAGCTTTAGAAATGGCTTTATAACCTTTACCAGACTGATAGATCTCAATTACTTCTGTTCTCATTTGTTCCTGAATTTCTTTGGATCTTGGCATGATGTCTAGCTTTTGAGGTGCTTTTGGTCTACTTCTCTGTGTCAGGCAGCTCCTATTTCAGTGATTCCTTGATTGAAACAGGTGTGGCAGTAATCAGGCCTGGGGGTGGCTACGGAAATTGAACTCAGGTGTGATACACCACAGGTAGGTTATTTTTAACAAGGGGGCAATTACTTTTTCACACAGGGCCATGTAGGTTTGGATTTTTTTCTCCTAAATAATAAAAACCATCATTTAAAAACTGCATTTTGTGTTTACTTGTGTTATATTTGACTAATGGTTAAATGTGTTTGATGATCAGAAACATTTTGTGTGACAAACATGCAAAAGAATAAGAAATCAGGAAGGGGGCAAATAGTTTTTCACAACACTGTATATGTGCATATATATATATATATATATATTGAAATTGTTTTACTGTCAAATAATGCAAAGAGTACGCGACACGTGTTTCGCCCTAATAATGGGCTCATCAGGCGTACACACTCACTGCATCCCCTCTCAGGAATCGAACCTCGGACGTCAGCGCTAGAGGCGAAGCCTCTTGCGTTGCGCCACGCATGTGGTTCATTTATTTGACAGTATGTAGATCGGGGTATATATATATAGCAGAATACCCACGCTTCGTAGCGGAGAAGTAGTGTGTTAAAGAAGTTATGAAAAAGAAAAGGGAACATTTTAAAAATAACATAACATGTTTGTCAATGTAATTGTTTTGTGACTGTTATGAGTGTTGCTGTCATCAAGGATTTGATTATCATTATTTCTTTCAATCAGGTTTGTATTTGGAGGATGTGTTGTGTTCAAGTTACATTACGTGTTTGTCAACCGTTGTAAAGATATCAGGTTTCATTCATTGATTCCTTTCTTACTGCATCAATGAACAGCTCGTCTTCTTCTTTATTTGAGACATCACACACTGCATGCACAGGTTTTTTTTTACACTGTCTTCCTTTAGCTGGACATTGACTTTTTCCACCATGTGCTTTGTTTCCGCAGCAGCTGCACTTATGAATATGCTTGTATGCGTCACTCGCTTCACATTCTTTTGCTGCCTTCTCAATTGTGTAATGCTTTTTTGTTCAGTGCTCTTTAGAGCTCTTGCTTTTTGTCTGCGTACTGCGTTCACAGTCAGTTCACGTGAGCCCCTCTGACTACATGCATCGAAGGTTATTTAATGTTAGCTAAGACCCGGCACTTAAAAGTTTCTCTCGCAGTTTTGCTGAGTTTGTGCCAAACACCACCCTGACCATCTCATCTTCTTTCCCATAAGCACAGCCCTAAACCCGCGAATATTTAGCGGTAGAGTGTTTCTATTGGATTGCCGCTGACGGACGGCCTTATATGGGCAGGCACTCAATTACGTGGGAGGCGTGACGATGAGAGACGCAACTCTGCCTCACACGGCGACTGAGCTGCAGGCTATGACCGGTATATATGTACATATGCAGGTTCCAGTTATTATTGTTACGCGTAGAATTTCAAAATGAAACCTGCCTAACTTTTGTAAGTAAACTGTAAGGAATGAGCCTGCCAAACTTCAGCCTTCTACCTACACGGGAAGTTGGAGAATTAGTGATGAGTCAGTGAGTGAGTGAGTCAGTCAGTCAGTGAGGGCTTTGCCTTTTATTAGTATAGATGATAGTGAAGCAATATTACCATACTTTAATCACAAAATACAAATAATTTAAACCAAACTTTATGTTGACCAAGTGCTTAAAAATTCTACAGTTTTTGATACCTAACCGATGATTGTGAGATGTGCTAACTCTACTAAGCAATCGATGAGACTGTTGCTTCCCCCTCCAAGTAACTGTACTTCCTGAAACTATACAGCTGTGATGCATGCTTAGAATGCTGGGAATTACAAGCAGTGGTTTGTACCACTCAACAAAATGTTGGACTGACAAGTTGTTTACTTGTGACAAAGCCTACTGGTGCAGATTTATTTTGTGATGCATACTGATGAAAACATAAAATGAATGTAAATGGGGACAAAGTATGCACTGTGCTGTGCTATGCTTCACTATTTGAGATGGTTTCCTCATATTGCTATCTGTCCAAACTAGTTTGCTTTATTTGTAAGTGAAAAAAATTAAAGTCACTTGAGAACAAACTGAAACTTAGTTGAAATTTTAGAGTTTTATTTGCTTATTTATATCTGCAAACTTGCTATAAGTTGAGCCTGCCATGACCTAAAATTTGACCGTACCATATACATAAATAAAAATGGAGGAAACTACAATTCCTTTATACTCTACTTATGATCAATAAAGAGGTTTAGTTACAGTATATAATACTTACACTCTGATATCAGTTGGCAGATAAAGGTAGAAGTAGTGTACAGTAAGTACATAACAGATTAACATACAATTTTAAGAGCACTTTGCTAATTTACAATGATTATTACTTTGTGTACCACTTGTCTCATCCATGTGTCCCATAAGGGATTCATGAATCACAATTTGAAAACCACTAGTATAAATAAGTTCGAACTGGTACAAAAAAATGGTGAAAAAAGAAACAAAATCAAGGTGAGAAGAAACGAGACATTGAGTCTGAAGCAGGAAGAGTCATGAGCACAACAAACTAGAGAATACGTAACCCTAGGAGAATGAAACCAGCCATAACCATGTGTCGTGCACATTGATTGGAATGATTTAAATAATTGAGAAATGGGTAGAAACCACTGTTTAAAAGAAGCCATTTAGTCTTAAAGCTATTTGAACTGACTTATTGGTGTTTGGTATGCATTAATTCCCAGCTATGGTCTCTAAACTTTAGTGTTTTAACCCAGTTCAAAACCCACAAGCCCATTGGCCACCATATTTTTTGTGTAAAAGTGGACCAGAAGAGACTGCATGGGCAAAGATTTTCTATATTTTTCCTTTAATGAATATTAGGAAATATAAAGCTACAAAAATTTAAAAAACAATAGAAGGTATTTAAACATGATGCCCCTATGTGGAATGTGAAATACAAATTGAACATTAAGTCTCAATTAAAGGTAAGGATACATTGTATCAAAGAGTAATCTAACAATCTATATATATAATTCACTAAGGCACGACAACCATGGAAAGCACGCTGGAAGGGGCGTGGATTTACTAAGCCGCCGACAAGTGAGACACCTATGGCACACGCAGGAAGGAGCCACGCCCACCAACTCCAAGACCATTGGATATGACGACAACTCACTGGGCCATGCCCACCAACTCGGACGCGAAGACACAGAAAAAATGGCGTCATTTATATTTGTCTGTCGTAGAGGCCACATGCAGTGCAGGTCAGGTTAATGTCATGTGCATGTCATGCACCTCTGAGCTACATTGACTGTTCATAGAGGCATGTTTCTCGCGGAGGTGAATCGCCATGTGCAGCGTATAGCAGCTTGAGTATGCAAAGAGCTTTTTGAGATGTTAAAAGGATGTTATAAGTTTCTAAAAAAAGGTAGCAGGAGGTTAAGTGAATAATACAAATAGCAAAAATCCAGGATGGAACTCAACCCCTAGTTGCCAACAATTGGCAACATCTGGCAGGGGTCAAATGCATGGCTAAAGGCATGGGAAATGGCAATATGGAAGCCTGGAAAAAGATTACAAATTTATATACCAAGGTAAATAATCAAAAAAATCAAGGGAAGGCACCAACAGTAAGGGAAAGGAATAGACAGGTATGCCAGCATCATATCATATCATATCGTATTTGCAATACATTCCCTTGTAAAATATCATTTAATAAAGCTAGCTAGTTACCCCAGGTTTTTTTTTTACATTTTGCAACAGTCACATTAGTTATCTAATTATAAATTTCAAACCTGAATGATTTAAATTTACAACACAACATTGTGTGTTTAATATGAATAAGTAACCCTATAAGATCTGTCATTCCTTGAAGTTTGAACTCTGTTCTGTTTTTATTAACAGAATAAATGAGGGGTGTCAGATGGGAAGTGAGTGTATCTATAAAGAAGTGACGTCAGATATATGAATTTTTTTTTCTAAAGTCAACCAGACCTTGTTTGTAATTCTTGTCAGCTTTCAGCCTGGCAACTGCTTCTTCTGCTTGCCATTGCCGAAAAACCTGCTCAAAGGTTGTCACTCTTTCATCACAACAGTGCTCTACCACACAGACTGCCAGTGACAGTGGAAAGGCTGCAAGAATGCAACTTGTAACAGTTGTACCACCCTCCTTATTCACCAGATTTGGCACCTTCTGACTTTTTTCCCTTTTCTGAGATAAAGAAACACCCGTGTGGCCAACATTTTAATGCAGATGCTACTGTCATTAATGAGGTGTTACAGTGGCATGACTTCCAAGAAGTTACATTTTTACAGGGGCATCTGGAGGTTGGAATTTTAGTGGGAGAAGTGCATTCACCTTCAGGGAGAGTATAATGAAATATCATGTGCCATTTCATTTCTCAGGTAGGCTCAGTGTCCATGAGATACTCCTCAGTATACATCTTAGTTTGTAATAATGTTGAGTCATAAAAACATAAGTATACTGTCTTTCAATGTATAGTTTTCCAGTCATCTATTCGTAACCAAGTCCTAAAACTGGATTAACGTGGCCTCCAGTAAATCCTAAAAGGAATTACTTTGTCACTATTTGTTAAAAAGAAAGAGCAATGATAACAAAGTAGTTTTATTCTTTGCAATTTTCACACTCTTATATTGTACTTCTTTTTTAACATTCTTTTTTAAAAATATTTACCAGTTTAAAAATGAACAAAGGACTTTACACTTCTGCACTCCTTGACATGCAATATAAAGAAATGATCTTAGACGTCTCGGTTTGTTCAGTGTTGTAATTTTATGAAGTGGGATTGAGACCAAAAAAAAAATCACAATATTTAAGATGAAAGATGCAAGATTCTTCTGTTCCTCCTATGATGGGTGTTGCATCCTTAGTTCTGATCCACTGGTAAATGTTTAACAGAATTTAATTTTGATACAAACCACAAAAATCCACTAATCTATTTACAAAAGATGCATAATCAAAACATATGATTACAGGGTGCTTATCCCGGCAGGAATTTACCCTGAAAAGATGACAACCCATCACACTCACTCTACAACTTATATGGAGCCAATTTGTCATGTCATTTTGTAATCCACTTAATCTAGACCAAGGTTTGTGCTGGAGCCTACCCTATCTAGCATAGGGTGCAAGGCAGGAACAAACCCTGGACAAGGTGCCAGTCCATCGCAGGGTGAACACACATACACACTGTGGCAAAGGCACTATATAGGTATCGACCCGACACAGACTGACAATGGAGACACGTGTGGAAATAAATGAAAAAGTTTTTTTAATATTTCTTCACCTGTGGGGCACGTCTTCCCCTTCGTCGTCCTGACTCTGGCGCTTTGATTAGTGGAGGCAGGCTTCTTTTATAGCCCACCCGGAAGTGCTTCAGGTGGTAATTAGCTTAATTAGGCTGCATCACAGCCCAGACGGGCTCGTTAAGTTGAACAGCTCCCCTTAAAAGTGGCCAAGGAGCCCAAAAGGCATGAGCGCCGAAGTCCCATGCCTGTGGACCAAATGCAACCCAGGGGGGCTGCCACCAAGTGTTCCAGGGGACGTAGCGTGGTTTTGATGGCTGCTCCCCCAGCTCTAGTGCCAAAGGGGTGTCTCGGCCTGACATGGGTCCCAGCTGTCCACCACAACACACACACACCAAACACACACCAGGCCCAAAGGAGCATTGTCAATTAACTTAGCATTAATATCTTTAATATTTGGTAGAAGAACAAGGGGGCTTAGAGGAAGATCCACACTGACACTGAGAGAACATGCTAACTTCACACAGCTACTGATTGGGCCCCAGATTCAAACACATTCTTCTGAAGCAGTGAATGCAGCAGAGCTAACAAAAGCATCTTAATGCTGCTCATCCGTAATAATCTATAAATACTTCTGTAATTGTTATATAATCTCTCAATTAACATAGAAAGTAAAAATGATATTATAGCCACACACAGAGGTAACAAACCTATACAATTAAAAAAAATAATGGGGTTAACTGTTGCTGTTGTCAATACACAAAGAGAAATTTTGACCTTCACCTCACTGTCTTTTTGTTCTTAATTATCTTCCCTGCTGTAATGAGCCATCCAAAAATAAATGCCAAGGAAAGTTTCAAAAACACATTTTGAAAAAAGATGAAGGAATTTGTCAGCTTCTAATTGAGTAATTGGCCTAACAGTGACCATCCATTAGCTGTTTCCCCCGATACGGATCACAGCTTCACTGTTCATCACTTCAAACTGGGCTTCATTTAAATGTAAATGATGATAATGGCAGAGACACATTGCTCTTCCCCTGGTTACCTTTCCTTTTCAATTACACAAATTAGCACAGCCAATGAGGCTAATCTCATTTTGAGTTATCAGAAGTGCATTTCCAGTTGAAAAAAGGGGTAACGCTCCAATCGGTCCCCAGTGGGGCAGATTACTGATTAGATGTAACAGCAAGAAGTAAGGGGAGACAGATATCAAACACTATGAGGCCAAACTGAGTTTTAAAGGATGAATTAGTTCTCGTCTTGATGTTTCAACAGTATATGATAAATCACTGAACTTCTTGTTTTAAAGTAGAATACAACATTTAGTTTCTTTTGTATAACTTTCCAAATGCATTCTATTGCTATTGTAATAAACAATTGTTCAAGGCACTTGATATTGTTACCTTTTGAGAATACAGCGTAATAACAGCTAATGGAAAATAAAAAATGCAACCTATGGTGGAGACATATGCTTGTGTAACAACTGGGACTATTGTATTCAGTTGATGTCACTACAGTTAATAAATAAACAATAGAAAGTCAGGCAAATACTTAATGAAGACCTGAAATAATGCAACCTAAAAGTAATTTCCTTAATGTATATGTAAATGATGATTACTATTACATTGCTATTATTAATATTATTATTATTATTATTATTATTATTATTATTATTATTATTATTATTACTGTCTACACTGCTGAATACAAGATTAAAAGAGGGCACAGGAAATCAATGATCTACATTAAGAAAATAAACAGTTTAGAGTTTTCTTGCAGGATATGCAATTCTGTAAAATCTTTATGTTACGGGACATAAATATATACAGTTTTTCATAGCATTACACCTTATACACCAGTGGAAAAATGGCATATGATGGAGCCATTTCAGGCGTCATCTGTCCTAATGAAACTGTCATTGATGGCCTAAGGAATGGCCTTTGTAGAATGTTGCTAGTCTAGGACAACTGAATTTTAAATCACTCTGCGTGATGTTTCTCCATTTATGTTTTCACTTTATATTTTGTGTTTATGTGGCACTATTTTTTCTTTTAATTACTATGGTAACTATTGTATAGAGCATTGGTCTCTTAAGTTGAAATGTACTTAACTAAGTCATTCACACACTAGTACTCACTCATGTCTTCTAATTAATAGTGTGAATTAGCCTAATATTCACATTTTTAGATGTGGGAAGGAAAAAATGTTCCTAGTGTAAATTCAGGCAATACATGTGAAAATACTGACCTACATGGATTTGAAAGTAAGCCAGGCTATTGTAGCTATGAAGCAGCCACTCAAAATATGAAACATGATGCCTTTCACATTTATAATATACTAACTGTGTAAGCCCGTGTTGTAAAAAGCCCGGGGTCCTAGAAATTATTGAAATCATCAGAAAAAAAAACTGAAACGTAGAGATGTCAGGTAATTGAAAGGAACTACTCTGGGCCCCTTTCTCCTAGGAGGATTCTTTTTCCCGATGTTCTTGCATCGCTTGTGTATTACCAGTGGGAGGAAAAGTAAAAGAGATACCGTTTTGCTGATGTTAACGGCTAAGCAACTTTGTTTTTCTTCTGAGGTTTCATTCTGCTGACAAGCTAGCCCCACTTGTGTTATTACCAGCTAAGCAAATTTTCTGTTTCCTTGGAGGTGGAGTCCTTACCCCGACTCAACCTCTCACTTCCGCTGTTTATGTTGTTTATATATAAGATTTTCTATTTTAACAATTTATACATCACCAAATAAAGTATAATAGAAGTATAAAACAGAAATCTTCTACTGGCATAAACAACATTGTTATCTCAAACAACTTTGTGTAATGGATGTCTGCATCTCTGTTCCAAGTCACTTCACCAGTAGACCTTGAACTTAGTAGCAACATGAAAATTAAGCTCACATTTAATTGAGGTAAATGAAGATTCTTGACATTATAGTGGCTTATCAGGGTTTTTTGTGAGTGAGCTATTTTGGCAAGATTTATAATAAAATAAAACCCAATGATCATCACCCACCACCCAATAAGACAGCCCAAACCGACCCAACCCTAGTATATTGAAAATGTGCATAAAAACAAAAAGAGCACTTGAGAACAGCACAAACCCCATTATGGCAAAGAAAAGCTAAAGATTAGGGTAGCGGCCAGGGCTGGGGGCATCAATTCTTGGACCAGTACAGTACCAGTTCATTTATCAGTATAATGCCAGATGCCCCATTGATCCTTCCCACCAACAATTCCAGAAGGATCAGATTAAAAAGAGAAGACATCCAAACATAACAAGAAAAGGATTCAGGAGATTTCCAACCAGAGGCAAGGGCAACTTTTAGCAGCCATTGTCACAAATGCAAATAGCCTTTGCTGGATGACAGATGAAAAAGTAAGGAAAAGTCTAGAAGTAGAAAAATGCAAGAAAGCAAGGGGTTGTTAACAGAAAAATTGGAAGTAAGAAAATCAGACATGCCAGAGCAAAACATGGAGATAGAAGGGCAGTCCCAAAACCTATGTATAAACACCTGGGGTGTTTAGGGAACAAGAGTGATAATTAGGGTCTGGGGACAGTCGCTAAGCATATGGTTTACAGGGAGTTTTATATAATCGGTGGACATATTTAAATTGACTTTGTTGATAGTTCATTCATTCATTCATTGAAATTTTAAGACATTTTAAAAAAATTAATTCCATGAATTAGGAATGTGAGAAAAATCTCATAACCAAAGTCACTTAATTGATAATGGCTGATATGATGCTTTACAAAGTGGTGAGCATAATTTTGACAATAGTTTATGACTGGGCGACAAAGTAAGTGAGAATTTATACAAATTATGGGAAGAAAGTAAGTTGCTTATTAGATTTTTCATTGAAAGAAATATGCTATCTCTGTTTCATTGCAATAGGCTCTTGAGAACCTTTGTTCCATATATTAGCTATGTTGAGGTGATTTTGACAGTTCTTCATGGCATGTTGACCTCATCTCTCCCACTCAGGTTGCTTGGATTTTATTGAACCACATTTTTGTTGGTGGTATTTTAATGCAACTTTACCCTGTCGTGTCCTACAGACACTATTTCAGTGGATGTAAACAGGTTCATTCTTTTGTCAATTGTAACAAATTTTCCAGGCTCAGTTAAACATAAGCATTTCCTAAGGATAATGCTGGTATTACATACTTCACTGGTGGGTCTTATGGAGTATCTTATGTTTATCACTGACAGTTGGCCTAGCACACTCCCAGCAGGCTTTCAAATTTTTTTTCCAAGTTAATGGTGGCCTTTATGCCATCCTATTTTAAAGATAACCCAAAAACATTTACCATAAATAGTCTTAGCAAATAAATCCTGGAAAAAAAAAGTGAATATATAACTATATTTTTCTTAAACAAAATCTGAAACTGCAAATTTGTAACAGAGATAACAGTCTGACAAGGGTAACAGGAGAATACCATCTACAAACAGCAGAAATGCAGTCCTTAGAGCCCCAGACTTGATACACTCATTATCCTTTCAATAACAATCAAGAAAAGGATAGAAGACAAGATGCATCTTTGGTGAAGCTGCACACTTATACTGAATTAACACTTTTTAGAATTGCATGCAAACACAATTCTCGCTATCCAAACCCACAGAGGGAATTGAAAACAAAGGTAGAAGCACCAAATCTCCATATTCTAGTAGTACAATACCACAGGGTTTATAGAAATAAGCTTTTTCCAGATTCGCTAAGCATATGCTGACAGGTTGACCTACACATACTGTATATGTACATAAACAAGACATGAGTACGCTGTTCAACACCCAGAATGGAACTCACGTTATTCATCTTGGATCTGAGACTGAGATGAAGACATATTCTTAATATCCCAAAAAAGGTTTTTCAATTGAATTTTGAAGTGTGAATACTTGAACATGCATTCTTAACTTTTTTATTAACATAGGAGCACCACCCTATTGGCCAGTTTTGAAGCACTATCTTCATTTTCAACAAAACACTGAAGTGGTATGTTAGCCAAAACCCCAACAAAAGCCACAACTTTCAGTGTTGCAATATAGATCTAATCCATGCTGGTAGCATTGCTGCTATGGTGCCTGTTAGATGCATTTGCATATAATTCACAAGGCATTGATTGTGAAAGCCCATTCTTGTCTGTCTAAATTTCCATCTTTCTGTCCCCTGTGTACCAATTTTGTTTGAATATGGCTCACTTATTCTTCAAAACAATTTGTCAAGGCAGTTCAATTTTTGTTCAGAATTCTCTAACTCGCATTGTATGAGGTTTTAAAATTTCAAAATATCTTATTGGAAAGCATTTGTGAATTTGCAAACTTGTCCAACTTAAAACAAAGAAACTATTTTTGTGACTCCAACTAAGAATTAGTTTATCGTTTCAATTTTACCTTCAGCAGAGTTGCTTGAACATATGTATTTTGCATATTTTCCTCTTTTACTCGGCTGATAGCCGCTCAGATGGCCAATGCAAGTGAGTCAGATGCCAGGAAGAACTAACATGTGCAAACAGCTCACGGAGCAGCACCTTCTCCTGCTGCCAAAGGTAAGTTAATTAACAGAGTGCAACAAAAGTCACTTCTTTGGAAATAGTTGGAACATGTAAGCATACACAGTATAAGACTGAATTGATTGAACAATATTATCTGCAGACCAGTAAGCGTGCAGTGAATACACGTGACTTGAGCATTCATAGTTTTCATACTCTTTCTCTGTACGTTTAGCATTCGTTTGCTTATAGTTTGATGCACTTCCTGAGCAGCTCTTCTTTTCTCCACCCTGGCAGCCCGCTTATTCTCTTCTTTCATCTGCATCTTTTCATGTTAAAACTTATTAAGTCAGTGCGTTGCAATTACTTAGTACATTTTCCTTAATTTTTCACTTAAGCTGGAACTTAAGTCTTCAATCTGCCTCAAGAATGATTTAAGGATATGAAGAAGTAGGGGAAGTGACGGTGAAAGTGGTAAGGAATGAGAGCGGCACCAGTACCCTGGTCGCTGCCAAGAGCTGATTCTACAATAAAATAAAATAAAAATAAAAAAAGGAATAACCTTGGGGGTCAATCATCATCCTGAAAGCGGATAGTAGACGTCATGTAGTCTGTGTGTACCAAATGTCAGGTCAACAGTTCAAAAGGTTTGCGAGCTACAGGTGAGGCTGTGACAATGTGAGTTCGCTCCAAGCTCCCATCCGACACCTGGGAGCTCTTGAACCCAACACAGTCGATAATGTCACCGAGATGGGCTGACACATGAGGACAATTTTTAAATGAAGCCAGGGGATAATACAAAATGTGCCAAGGTGCTTTTATTAAAACCAGTAGTGTCCAAACAAAAATGCAGTGCTCCAAAGTTTCAATACATAATCCATAAAAACAGTGCAAAGTGGGGATAAAAAAATAAAAAAATCCTTTAAAATCCAAGGTTAAAAAGGCAGTCTCACTCTTCACGATCTCAGCACACTTCCATCTCTTATTCTCCCCGGCTCATCCATAACTCACGTAATCGGCGGAGACCCAACAGCAACGAGCTCCTTTCAGCCGACCTCCATCTTGGCTGCCTCCGAGCATCACGGGCAAACCATCCAAGGTCGGCACTCCTCCCTTCTTCCTTCACGCTCACGTAGTCGCTACTCAGATCCATCGGGAGGACACCTGCCTTGCTCACCACACGCGACCCAAACATTCAGTGGGGTGGACTAGCCTCTAGAGAGCCACAGCCAAACGCTCCTTCATGGTGCCTCAGCTCGTTCTTCTTCAAAACCATCAGGAGGCCAGATCCTCCTTCCAAACCTGCCTTTACATGTCCTTTTTTTTCCTCTATCCATCCTGATTTCTCGATCCATCTCCCCTTTCCTTTGTGCCGGCCTGTATATATACACGCACACACACACACACCTCGGTGTGCACAGTGCCTTAATCACATGCCACAAGAAGCCAATGAAGCAATTGCAAACGATCGTACCCACACGTGCCGGTGCAACTTGCTCCAACTACTTCAATTAACTCCCCGTAGCCGTGCAATCGTGCCTACGGAGAGTGACACGGCTTAATGGATTTAAAACCTGGCCCCTTTTCTTTTTGAAGCCACGGACCCGGTATACCACAGAGGCTACATGAAAATCCTGGACAGACAAACGGACAGCTACAGTAACATATTATATAAGAAGATTGTTATTGTAAAGAATGGACATTATCAACACTCACTTAAATGGTGTTTGAACTAATTAATAACATGGGAAAAGTGCAGCTGCCCAATTGGATATAAACATAGGATTGGTTTAAAATGGACAGTGGTGTCAGCAGGTGAGAGGCTTTAGTGGCTTAAGCCTCAAATCTCTCGCCCAGTCCCAATCTTTTAGTGCAGATATACATAAACAATCTCTGTAAGCCCTGATCTTTTTGCCCACTGTGTGCCATTCATATTCTGGTTATATAATAAATAGGTTCCTTTCAAGTTGTAAATTGTTTATGTGACTTTAAGTCACATAAACTTATTATTATTGCACCACCACCCTCTTTGTGCTCCATTTTGGCTCCATTATAAAGTGCTATTAAAAAACAAATGTTTAATTTAGTATACTAACACATGTAATTGCATTCTATTGACACTACTACTTTTGAATATGACTCACTGTTACAAAACTGATTAATAAACAAAAATATAAATATCTCTTGGATGAAGGAAATACAAATGTGAAATGCTCCACCTTTCACATCAGTTAACTTAGTCTCTGAATGCACCTGAATGTTATGCCATGCGCAAATTGCCTAACCTCACACAGCTGAAGAACTTTCTAGATGGGGGCAGCCTTTGATCATGTTTAAGAGTGTCTCAAGGTGCTCCTTTCCATTCTTGGTATAATCCAAATTTAAAGTCAACATTTAGCCTCTTTCACTGAGAACAGCATGGACCACATACTAATTCAGACATGGGTACAGATAATATGTTCTGTAGAATTACCCAAGCATTACATACTTTTTAAATTACTATAAATATTTGAATCCACACTTATGATTGAGTCATGCTCAGTGTCTCTTTATTTTTCATTTTGTCAACTGAATCTACAATTAATATGTTTAACAGTTTAAATTACAACTAGTTTAAAATGTCAGGATGTTGGGAAATGGACACCTTTTTCAATTTTAACAATTTATATATATATAAATTTTTGTGGTCAACTTTTTATTAAATAAAGACAAAATGACAGGAGATAAACAGTAAGCAATAGCACATTACAAAAGAACCCAGACCTCATCCATCTACCCTCTTCCACCCAGCCATTTTAGAATTTATATAGATTTGTTTTTTGTTTTTGTTTTTTTTGTTGTTACACAGTTTTTGCCACATGTTGGGATTTTAAAGAAATTTAGCACTAAAAGACTTGTCAGTTTTTATAAACCCTACCATTCATCTCTCCATCCATTATTGAACAATGTTAAATCAGTTTAGGTTCATGGTGGCCAAAGCTTATCCCAGCAGTACTGGGAACAAGGCGGTAACCAATCTACTTTAGGGAGCAGGACCCCCAACAGGAGCATAGGATGTCTGGGGGAGAACAGAGACAAGGCAGTAAGACAAAAGGACAGCTACCGTACAGGCTTTTAAATGTTCGAAGCGTTGCACGAGATGCAGATCACGCGGCATGGCACCAGCAGCAAGCCAACATCTCATCGAGCAAAGAGAAGGTAAAAAAAAAGCCTTTGTTTCCCATTGTATCACCGTTTAAGAGGGGGTTCCGCATGTCCTTGGGGTGCATTTAGCCCCCCTCTTTACACCGAGCAGCAGAGACGCGAAGTGGCTGGCGCATAGCACAGGCTGGGGTTTGTGGGGGCGGGGGTTAGCAAGCGAAGTGAGCAGGGGGCAAAGCCCCTAGTAATATTATAGAAATAAAAAAGAGTACATATGGCAGATACAATGGCTCTGTTACTCAAAAATATACCATAAAAATGATCATGTTATTAACAATTAATGAGCCAAAGACATTAGATGAAATAAAAATTAAAACAAATGATAATTAACAGCATAAATAACAATAGATTTTATCGGGTCTTCTGTATTAGAAATAAAAACTCAAGAGATTTCAATGAACTAATTAGAATAAGCTAAATACAGTATGTAAAATTGCAACCAAGTATGTCTGTAGTCTGCTTTTCTCATGAGTTCAATGAACTCTCACACTGGAATAAACTTATTTCTCATGTACAGTAATTCCTCCTCGATCGCGGGGGTTGCGTTCCGGAACCCCCCACGATAGGTGAAAATCCGCAAAGTAGAAACCATATGTTTGTATGGTTATCTATACTAATAAAAGGCAAAGCCCTCACTGACTCACTCACTCACTCACTGACTCATCACTAATTCTCCAACTTCCCGTGTGGGTGGAAGACTGAAATTTGGCAGACTCATTCCTTACAGCTTACTTACAAAAGTTGGGCAGGTTTCATTTCGAAATTCTACGCGTAATGGTCATAACTGGAAGCTATTTTTCTCCATATAATGTAATGGAGTTGAGTTCGATAGCCGTGGGGGGCGGAGTTTCGTGTGACATCATCAAGCCTCCCACGTAATCACGTGAACTGACTGTCAACACAATACGTAGAAAACAAGGAAGAGCTCGAAAAGCGCTGAAGAAAACTTGCATTATACAATTGAGAAGGCAGCGAAACAATAAGAAAGCGAGTCACACATAGAACCATATTCATGAGTGCAGCTGCTTGAGGAAACAAAGCACGGTGTAAACCTAAAGTTTAAATTAAGTTCATAGACAGGCTGCGCTGGCGTTTGTCATGCCCATGGCTAATCACGGGATACAAGTTTAATGAGAGGACGCAGGATATAAACAAGAGTTTTGATCACTTTGTAACTAAGTTAAAATTGCAGGTGAAGGGCTGTGCTTACGCAAATTCCGATAAACTGTCTTTGTGGGGGGATTGACAGTTAAGGCGGGTGGGAGAGTCACGTCATCATCTCCCCTACCATTTACCTCATTTCGCTGTGAGCAGTCTTGAGGAACCAACTTTGTGACGCTGCCACCAAATACTCACAGAAAAATCCACAAGTTAATACACACGCTATCTCTACAGTTTCTCCACACTCTGAATCCTCCAGGCACTACTTTCAAAAGGTTACATTGACAATCGTGTTACGTTATTTTTAAAATGTTTCTTTTTCTTAGCACAAGCACAGCTGAGAAGCTTCGATGCATGTGCTCCATAACGCGTTAAAAAATAACGCATTTAATCACACTTCGCATTCCAAGCAAAGGGAAACTTCTGTCAATGCATGATTTCCTGGTACACCGATTACATTGATGCAAACATCAGAGCTACAAAAATGTTAGAGTCGGAAGAAAGGGCGTTGCTACGACTGATTGGAGGAAAATTTCATTTCAAAAGACTACCCGACGGAAGCCTTGATAAAAGCGTGGTTTTGTGCACATATATATATATATATATATATATATATATATGTAGATGTATATGTATATATACTGTATATATGTGTGTATATGTATATATATATGTTTATGTGTGTGTGTATATATGTATATATATATATACTAGCAAAATAGTAGTGTGTTAAAGAAGTAATGAAAAAGAAAAGGAAACATTTTGAAAATAACGTAGCATGATTGTCAATGTAATTGTTTTGTTACTGTTGTGAGTGATGAGTGTTGCTGTCATATATATATACACACACACATATAAACATATATATATATACATATCCATATACATATATACATATATATATACACACACACATATATACATACATATATATATACATATATACACATACACACACATATATACACACAAATACATATATATATATACATACACACACACATATATATACATATACATACATATCTACATATATACATACATATATATATATATATATATATAAATAAAACGAGACAAAGACAGATAAAGGTTTGGGGCAGCCACCCATATAATTTGGTATCCTGGCTGCAAAAGTCGTTTTCAAAGCACTGGCACTGAAGTGCATACAACGGAGTCTAAAACCAGACTGCAGGAGAAGGGAAAAGGGCTTTTAAAGGGGAAGACAGGAAGTGAGGTCATAAGGATCGGGTACATGTTCATTATTCATTGGATCAGGCCCAAATGTGACATCAGGGGGGCCGGAGCTGGTAAGGTCTGTTTCCATTAGCTCGGTCCCAGAAGTGATGTCAAGAGAGCCAGGTGGAGCCTCCCAGGTTTGGTCTACAGGGAAGTGAGAAAAAGAGTTAGTGCACTCTGCCACATCCCGGCATGCCTCAGAGCTGCCTTCACTCGAGCCCTTTAGCTGCCTCCCATGCTGTAGCAGCAGCTCGTGCGTGAATATATATATATATATACATACACTCTTTGGGGTTGCGAGCAACTGTTGCTGGGGGTGGCAGAATCCATCAAGGAAGAAAAATGAAAAACATTATTTGTACAAAATCTTAATTTATTTATCCATTCCTAAATAATTAAATGGGTAGGCTATTTTTCAGATCAGTGCAATACACTGTTTGTTAAAGCGTATGACTCCTGCTCTTACGTGCAAGTCTGTGTGTATATTATGAACTATCGTATCTGTTCAAGTTCTATTAAAATTTTAAATGGAAGGAATTTTTATTTAGTCGACAGAAATATCTTTGGTAGGAATGTAAGTTAAATGTAGGCATCATTGCATAAATTTTTCTTCACCATACAAATGTAAAGAGTAAATTGCCTTACATTCCAACCAAAGATATTTGTGTCGACTAAATCAGGGGTGTCAAACTCAATTGCACAGGGGGCCAAAATCCAAAACACACTTTAGGTCGCGGGCCGAACAGGATAAACATTTATTGAACACACTAAAACTAAACTTTTAAAACTTTAAAACTTTTAAAACTTAACTTTTTTGAACATAAATATGAATAAAAACAGATATCCTGTCTAAATTATACAAGTTAGAAATAAAGTAAACGTTAAAAGAACAAACATTTAAATTTCTTTACTCTTATGTAATTTTATATAAAAAATAAACTTAAATTTTAAATATCCCAAAAGATTTTGCTCTCCATAAAAATATATCCTGTCAAAATTATACAAATTCAAATATGAATATGCTGCATAGTAAAACCTGGAAATATAAATAAAATTTGTTCTTTTCAGCAATAACAAATCAAATCATTCAGTTGTCTTTGCTCATATGTCATTTTATCAGAGCTGGACGCCTGGCATCTTTTTTTGGCAACAAGTTCGTTTATGTTTGGTGTGAGGTTCTGTGTTGTGGAGATTCTCAGGATGGACTGCAGGTGCTCATCAGTGAGGTGACTCCTGTGTGCTGTTTTGTTAATCTTCATCACTGAGAGAGAGCTTCTCACACAGATATGTGGTACCAAACATGCACAAGGTTCGAGCCGCATGTAGGCGGGCGGGAATGGAGTGAATAAACTGTGCGGGCCGTGCAGTATCATACGTTGCCTTCAGTATTGCCATTACACTGCAGCTCAATCACCTCCCTCTGAATCTGCACAGGTGCAGTTTCGACATCGACGGCAAATGGGTTTGCGAACTCAAAATTCTTTTTGTTCTTCAAAGTCACCAAAGCGCCGTGCGAACTCAGTGCGCAGTGCGCTCAGTTTATCAGCAAAGTGCGTGTTGGGAACACCATTGTGCCGACTTGGTTTAACATTACTTGGCAACAGGGAAAGTGGGGCAAGTTGCACTGGTGCATTTGTGTCTCCCATAAAAGCAGCTTCACTTGAAATCACTTTGTGGTTTTGCCGCGGGTTAAAACGTCTGCTGAAGTGTCAGATTCTTCTTTAACTCTTTCTGCTTCTGCATTGCATTCAGGTCTTTCAGGTTATCCTGATATTTTGTCTCATAGTGCCGTCTTAGATTAAATTCTGTAATTACAGCCACATTAGCTCACAAATGAGACACACGGGTTTACCGGCAATGTCAGTAAACATATACTCAAGCCTCCCATCAGTTTTAAATGCTCTATTTTCAGAATCAACTTTTCTCTTCGGCATCGTGTGGGCTAGCTTTGCAATAACTTGCAGCATCATAAGCTAGATTTGATTAACGCGTGAAGTGTTGACAAGGCAGCTGAGCGGCTGCATTATGGGATCTGTAGTTTATTGTGTTACCAGCGTTTCATATCCCCGGGCCATTAATAACAATAATATAGTATATAAAATTATCTTGCGGGCGGATATAATTACGCCAGGCGGATGTGGCCCCACGGGCCTTGAGTTTGACACATATGGACTAAATAGAACTTGAAAAGATATATTTTTCAAATGTGATGCGCCAATTCAGATCGAGTTGGCCAGCATACTACAGTACATCGAGCCAGCGTGTTATTGTGGTTTTGCCTGCGTGCCTCAATAAGTCACCCTTCCCTCGCTCTTACTTTTTACCGTTCATCTAGTAGACACACTGAGTATGGCTTTACCAAAACAATCATTGATGGCAAATAAAAGTACCCATTATGCATAAAGCTTCAATTGGTGATCTGTCTTTCTGCGTTAACCACATATTTTTCATCCGTCTCAAACCAAGGGGATCACGAAGGTAAAATGATGGGAACCTCGTACCCAGTGCACCTCTGGGAGTCGAACCTCAGGCGTCCGGCACTAGGCGAAGCCTCTACCATTACCCACGGCGTGTGTGTTTATCTGTTTAGTGTATGTAGATGGGATATATATACATATATATGCGTCCGCTTGGGACACAGATTTGCACAGAGACACAGGAGGTCATAGAAACAAGAAGGATTTTTATTCAAACACTGCAAACACATGAGCTTAAACGTGCTCAATGACAAGTCAGAGATGACAGTTCCGCTAGGAGCAGAGAGAGAGATAAAAGCAAACAATCAACTCCAAAACTGACAGGCGCTGCGCAAGGCTTATAAGTTGGCGATACCACGAGGCTTGTATTACAGCGTTATAGTGCAAGGATAAAGAGCAAAGTGAGGGTAGTCAGTGTTTCAGGGTTTGTGGTTTTCCCAGGGCGTTTGTATCTATTTGGGGTGCGATCAGCCCTCCCGCTACACCCTCCCCTCAGCTTTATTCACATTCCTGTGAATGCGACTTTGTTAAGTTCATCTAGTCGGGATAATCGTCCTGCGTTGGCGTGTTCAGAACCTGGTCGGTGCTTTACTGTAAACTGTAGGTTGTAAACCCAGAAACCATCTCATTAGGCGAGTTTGTATCTTTCTGTCGGTACAACCACTGAAGTGGAGCATGATCAGTTACAAAGTGAAGTTCGTCCCACAAGTAATAGCGGCTTCCACAGCCCACCTAATTGCCAAGCATTCTTTCTCAATTGTAGAATAATTCGTTCCCTAGGAAGTAATTTCCTACTCAAATATGATTGGATGTTCTTCTCCATCAAAATTTGTGACAGGACTGCCACACCAAATGCACTTGCGTCTTTTGCAAGATTAAATCTTTTGTGAAATCGGGTTCCTTAGAACTGGGTAGAAGACAATGCTCTTTTAAATCGTTGAAGAACGTTGCAATTTCTGTCACAATATAGGTCGTTTTTCTGCCTCTAGTGGTTCTGTAAGAGGTAGCTCTATGTGCAAATTTGGAATAATTTTCTGTGTAACCAATGAGCCCCA
>NW_024385899.1:0-7500 GCF_016835505.1 Polypterus senegalus
GTTTCATTATTAATGCAATTCAAGTAGTTTACCACCTGCATTTAAGCACACTTCATATCACAGACGGTTAAAAATTAAATTAGCTGTCTTTTCACATCATATGTGGATTTTTGACAAGGGCATAATAACCCAGGTACAATTATTTTACCATATCGCATTTTTAAAGCATGTTGTTAAAAATTATTTAGTCATGCCGATTTTATTATTATTATTATTTTTATTATTATTACACTAATGCCCTCATACATTTCATTTCCATTGGTTGCATACCTTTAAAAAAGGCAGGTTAAGTGATTTTTCCAGGGTTATACAATGAGACAAAAGTGGAGATTGAACTAGCAATGTTGTAGTTTAAATGTCATTGCAGCCTTTTCCTTGCATCTCCAGGTGACAGAGCCTTCTTCAACTAGTTGTTGTCTTTCATGTTTCTGGCAACATTCAAGGTATTATGGAATCCACAAAAACTAACTAAGTGAACTAAACTTTGAATTAAGATCTTTTAAAAGATGACATGATGAAGGGCTTTTTTTCCCACTGGGGAAAAGGACACTTAACAAACTTTCATGTGTTTGGCAACCTTGCAATGGCTCACTGATATATTTCAGCCAGGTTACATTCTTGGCTCAGGGAATTATTGCTTATTTAAAATGTCTTTTTTAATTATAATATACTTTTTTTATTAGTTTTGTTCTGTATTTACTTTATTTTTTAATTGTGTGCTGTTTATTAATCCTGTTGCTGTTATTGATTCTGTAAAGAGTTTTATAGCAATTTTCATTGCCTGTCTGTCCCCTATATGGAGCCCTGGAGGTAGGTCCACCAAATCATGCAGCTGGAATCATCAAGCCTGCTCTTTGAAGTTCTGGCTAGGCTGACTGGCATTAAAACCTATTCAGTGGCTCCAGACTGGCTATTTTTGCTTGATTTGTGGTGCACCAATTTTTACTATTTTTTGTGTGGCAGGATCACATCATTCACCACTTGAATTGGGTTATATTTCAGCCAGGGGTCATTTCCTAAGTTATATGTATTTTTTTTTTTTTTTTTGTTTTTTTAACTATTGTTTTCATAACTTTACATAATTTATTTATATTTTTTTTTATGTGTTATTTGTGGGTTCTGTCTTTAAATTAACTTGTGTTTTATGGATGAATACACAGGAGGTGGGAAATACTTTGACACCACAACCACCCCCCAGTCTTTATATTTGGTCAGAGATGGTCCCAGCAGTGGATCATTGAGAGTTTATTGCAGTCATTGAGAGATTTTTGGAGTTCAGTGAATATTCTTTTATTTTTAAATTGTTTACTTTTCTGTGCATTATTTGTGTTCTTGGATTCTGCTACTTAGATTGCATTTTAGTACTTTTTTTTTACTTTGGATTGTCCTTTAGCCACTTAAATGTACTAGTAAGACCACATCTGGAGCATTGTGTATGGGGGTGCATGGTCACAATCTATATTAATAAAGGCAAAGCCCTCACTCACTCACTCACTCACTCACTCCCCCTCATCACTAATTCTCCATCTTCCGTGTAGGTAGAAGGCTGAAATTTGGCAGGCTCATTCCTTACAAGCTTACTTACAAAAGTTGGGCAGGTTTCATTTCAAAATTCTACACGAATGGTCAAAAATGGAACCTATTTTTCATCCATATACTATAATAGACTTCTGCTCGATGCCTACCCATATAAGGCCGTCTGTCAGCGGCAATCCAATAGAAACACTGCCGCTAAATATTTACGGATGTAGGACTGTGCTTATGCAGGGAAGATGAGATGGTCAGGGTGGTGTTTGGCACAAACCCCAGAAACTGCGAGAGAAACTTTTAAGTGCCGGGTCTTAGCTATCATTAAATACAGCCCGGGGAAACCCCAGCGAGATGGCACCAGCAAAAGCTGGGAACCCGATGCTTGTACATCGGCGGCTCACGTGAAATGATGCAGTGCACAGACAAAAGCAACAGTCCCAAAGAGTACTGAACAAAAACCGGATTACACAATTGAGAAGGCAGCAAAAAATGAAGCGTGTGATACATAGGAATCATATTCATAAAATGCAGCTACTGGGAAACAAAAGCAGGCGGTGGAAAAAATCAATGTCCGCTAAAGGAAGACAGTGTAAAAAACCCGTGCATGCAGTGTGTCAGGTCTGAGATAAAGAGGAAGGCGAGCTGTTTATTGATGCAGTAAGCGAATCGATGAATCAAACCTGTTATCTTACAACAATTGACAAACACGGAATGTAACGGACACAACACATCCTACAAATACGAACCGATTGAAGAAATAATGATAATCAAACCCTGATGACAGCAACACTCATAACACTCACAAAACAATTATTGTATATTTACAATCATTTACGTTATTTTAAAATGTTCCCTTTTCTTTTCATAACTTCTTTAACACACTACTTCTCTGCTGCAGGGGGGGTATATATATCTACTAATAAAGGCAAAGCCCTCACTGACTGACTCACTGACTCATCACTAATTCTCCAAGTTCCCGTGTGGGTAGAAGGCTGAAATTTGGCAGGCTCATTCCTTAGAGCTTACTTAAAAAGTTGGGGGGGTTTCATTTTCGAAATTTTAGCGTAATGGTCATAACTAGAAGGTATTTTCTCCATTTACTGTAATGGAGTTGAGGGTTGAGTTTAATGTGACACCCTCATCCTCCCATGTAATCCGTGAACTGACTGTCCAGCGAGTGCATAGAAAATCAGAAAGACCTCCAAAAGCGGAAAACATGCAATATATAATTGAAGGCAGGAAACAATAAGCGGCGACTGACATATTACCATATTCATGAGTGCTGCTACTTGGAAAGAAAGCAAGGTGTAAAGCTAAACTTTAAATTAAGTTCATAGACAGGCTGCCGTGGCGTTTTTCAATGCCCACAGGTAATGTGGGATACAAATTTAATGAGAGGCGGGATATAAATGAGAGTTTTGATCACTTTGTAACTAAGTTAAAATTGTAGGTGAAGGTGTGCTTATGCAAATTCCGAGAGAAATGTGTTGTGGGGGGTTGACAGTTAAGGGGTGGGGGAATCACGTCATCATCTCCCTCCCATTTACCTAATTTAGCTCTGAGCTGAGCTCCAGGGGGAACGCCGTCTTCCAGAACTTTGTCACACTACCCTAAATACTCACAGAAAAATCCACAAGTTAATACACGCTGTCTCTAGAGTTTCCACACTGAATCCTCCAGGCACTACTTACAAAGGTTACATTGACAATGGTTTCGTTATTTTTAAATCTTTCCTTTTCTTAGCCAAGGACAGCTGAGAAGCTTGATGCATGTGCTCCATAGAGTTAAAAATAATGCATTTAATCACACTTTGCATTACAAAAAGGGAACTTTTTCAATCATGATTTCCTGGGACACTGATTACATTGATCAGGGAATCGATTCATTTACCCTCCACCACCTTGGTTTGAGAAGAAGTCTGAAAAATATGAGGTTAACACAGAAAAACAGATCACCAATTCAAGTTTTATGATTAATCGATTGCCATCAATAATTGTTTTGTGAAAGCCATACTCAGTGTAATCCTCCTTCCATTTTATAATTTTTCTGCCACTAGCCATGGATTAAATGAACGGTAAAAAAGTAAGAAGCGAGGGAGGTACTTATTTAGGCAGGCATATATGACAGCAACACTCATGACAATGTCAATCATGTTCGTTATTATTAAATGTTTCCTTTTTCTTTTTCTTACTTTTAACACACTATCTCCGCGAGCGGGTATTTTATATTTTAATATATATATATATATATATATATATATATATATATATATATATATATATATATATGAATGACCTCAAAGAGTGCTGAGACTTTTGATTACGTGAACGTGTCTGCAAAACTGGGTCTCCTGCCAAGCAAAAGTCGGGCAGATGCTACGACATAGCTGTGCTGGCCTTTGAGCGTGACTGCGCTTCTGCCTTAAGTCAAAGTGAGCACTTTTAATTTTTTCATCCTCCCCTGAGCCATAGCCCAGACAAGTGCAAACATCGGACCCCTTTTCTACACGCTGCAAGCAATATTAAGGCGATTGTACTTTCTTTGCAGTATAGATTTGAGTCGTCAGCATTATGAAGACACGCACAGGAGTGGAGGACTGACAGTGCCATCACAGCCGATAATGGCAGGGACATCTCACCAGTCTACACAAGACCCACCAGCGACTGTCCCAAAAGGCACTCATATCGCCAGCTGAACACATCTCTCTATACTATATAAAAACTTTCCTTTCTTACACCTTTTTCCTTTATCCCAAACAAACCTTTCTCTAACACTGGCAGAGACACAAAACTAATTTTTTTAATTTGCTGGTAATCCAGTAAGGACATTACCAGAGGCAGAAATTTGAGACGTTCACATAGAAAATGTAATTTCTATACCACAGCAAGCCGGTAGCACCTTTCAAAAGGGATCAACTAAGAGATGATCCATATACATTTTAGTAGTGTTAGTACTACTTACCTTTGTGTTACACAGTCTTTAAAATATAGTTTACCCCAACCACTCCAGTAGTGCTCAATGTACCTGTACTTTAAACGTTAATGTTTACTGTTTAATAACTTATAGACTATATTTTATTATTTTTCCCTTGCACTCAATGACCAATGCTATACACACACATATAAACACATACATATATATACACATTGTCAGGGATGCCAGGGGCTATGACCCGGCCGGGACGCCAGGAGGGACCGGAAGAGGTCAGAGCCCGCCTGGATCACGTGGGTGCCTTCGGTTGTTTTGGGAGCCGAGATCAAGGGCTTGAAGCTCTTCCCTGTAGGGCCCGTGGCACCGCCAGGAGCCCAATGCCAGGATTGTTTCCCAGCACTCCTGCCACCAGGAAGTGCTGGGGGCTTGAGCGTGCCGGGAGGCGAGCCGGAGGACAGCCGAGCACTTCCGCCACGCTGGGGCGTGTGAGAAGATTGCCGGGAGCACCTGGGGCTCATCCGGTCCTTCATAAAGGGGCCGTCTCCCGCATTCAGGGCTGGAGTGGGAGGTGGTAGGACAGCTGTGAAGAGTGGAGGGCCAAGAAGCATTGTGGCCAGGACATTGGGAGTTTGGGGTTTGTGCATGATTAGGTCTTTGTGACCAATGAACTGGGGTCTTGGTGACCAAATATTATTGTAAATAATTTGTAAATAAACGGTGGTGGTGTCAAAACAACATGTCCGCCTGTCTGTGCCGGTACGTTCACATCTGGCGTAGCCGGCAGGATGCTCCGCCTGTTTCAAGGCGGAGACCTGTTCATAAAATTTTGTTGTGGAGCGCCCGTGCAGCAGGGGACCCCACCCACGTCCAGCGGGGCTGCGTGCACACAGCCCGCTGGGTAAGAACCCAGGACCGCCAGGGGTCCGCAGGAGGGCCGTTATTCCCTGAAGCGGCGGGCGGCGTGCATTGGAAGAAGTGCAGCGGTCTCCAACGAGCGCCCGTTGCTGAGCGCCCGGGGCGGCATGGCGTCCGGGAGAGCCACGCCGGGGCGTTTCCCTCGGTTTGCGGGACCTGGAGGTGAGTTCCTGCCTGACTCGGCGCCCTTGGGGCCGGGCGTGTATTTTGTTTTCCAGGCAGGGACCTCCAGGATCCGCGTCAGTGGCGCGCATGCTGGTTTGCGGGGCTCCGGCAGACAGCGGCAGCCGCTGAGGGCTGCGAAGGAGGAGACGCTGCAGCTCGAGGGCGCTGGCAACAGCAAGGCTGCCGGCAAGCACGCCGCCGCCGCAGAAAGGGAGCCAAGATGGCAGCGGACCGGAAGTCCCTCCCCTGACAGGCACGCATTGGCGGTGTGTCTTGCGTGCCCGCCGATGACTGTAGAAGGCGGGACCAGGGAATGTCCATCACGGGCAGGGGGAGCCGGATGGGCGGAGGAGAAGGCCCACAGGAAGTGGCGGCGTCGGAGGCCGACAGTCAAGTAGGCTCCGTGCGGTTAACTTCCTGTCTTTGCCGGCTGCTTTGGCGGAGCTGGGCGTTCCTTCAGCCCGCCCGGGCAGCGGTGTTACAGGTGCTATGTGCCCTCCGGGCTGAGGTGCTGGTACTGGAGAAGAAGGCGCTGCGCGCTGAGAACGTTACTATCGACAACGGACGGCGCGGCGCTGGAATCTCCAGCCGGAGAGAGCGGAGAGCGGTGAGTACACCGACTCCGTAAAGCATATGGGAGGGCTGCTGAAAAAGGCTGTGAAGACAATGATCAGTTCCGGTGAAGCAGCCCTCCGACAGGAGGTCGGGCGCCGTGACTGCATCTGCGGCGGGGAGTCCGTGGGGCGCTGAAGGACACGGGCTGCTAAGTGCCCCGGTCCTAGCGCCCTCCGCCTCGAAGTTGGCTGCGGTCTTGCGCCGCACTATAGGGACGCAGACAGGACAGGCGCCTTTTATTCCATAGGAGTCTCAAACCGTCAGGCGTCCCAGAGTGAAGGAGGAATAAAGGGCTGGGTGCCGATTCCTCCGATAAGGTGAAGACGTTGCTGGGTGCGTGTGGCTGGCTGCCCTCTGGGAGAGCAGAGGGAATCCCTGAGGCGGCGGAGAGAGGCGGGCGGTGCCGGTTCACTCCATCGTCGAGAGGGACCGGAAGCGCGGAGAGGTGCCGATCAGGCAAGTCGCCGGGTGCGGTTGGAGGGGAACGCTGCCCGATGCGTGGCAGCGAGCTGGAGTGCTTTGGCAGCGGTTCTGCCCCTGTGTTCTCTTTGTAGGGCGGACCCCAGGCGAGTTGAAGGAACCCCTCTGGCGGAACAGCCCTCTGATGTCGGGCCGTCTGCAGAAGGATCTCTCTTCGCGTGCGCAGGTGCGCTCGCAGTTAGAGGGCCAGCGGGGACGAGTGGCTCAGAACAAAGGGCGTGGAGGTCCGGAGTGCTACCGAGGAGGCCCGGGGTGCGGTAAAGGGGAGCACAACCTGTGCGAGGCACAGGGATGCACCATGGGTTGGTGTGGGATTGTGTCTCGCCCTGTCCCTGCTAGGAGTCGGGCGGACCCGGCTATCTCGAGTGGGACCCGTTTGAACTCTGCTGCCCTCAGGACGGAGTCGCTCTTACCCACGAGTGGTCTTAAGCTGGCTGTGAGGGCACTGTCAGGGATGCCAGGGGCTATGACCGGCCGGGACGCCAGGAGGGACCGGAAGAGGTCAGAGCCCGGCCTGGATCGCGTGGGTCGCCTTCCGGGTTGTTTTGGGAGCCACGGGTCAAGGGCTTGGAGCTCTTCCCTGTAGGGGCCGTGGCCACCGCCAGAGGCGCCAATGCCTTGAGGATTGTTTCCCAGCACTCCTGCCACACCAGGAAGTGCTGGGGGAAGACTTGAGACGGTGCCCGGGAGCAGCCGGGAGGACAGCCGACACTTCCAGCCGCTGGGCGTGCCAGAAAGATTGCCGGAGCACCTGGGGCTCATCCGGGTCCTTCATAAAGGGCCGTCTCCCGTCATTCAGGGCTGGAGTCGGGGGAGGTAGCGAAGCTGAGAGGGGGCCGAGAAAGGCATTGTGGCAGGACATTG
>NW_024385899.1:10000-16486 GCF_016835505.1 Polypterus senegalus
CATGGAGAGCACCCGGCGATGGCGGCGAAATTTTATCGGCTGCAGGTCAAGAAACCACCGGGTGACCGCGATTCGGCCTCCTTGTGCAGGGCCATCCCTGTAGAGGTGCATGGTCGGACAAAGTGAACTCCGGCCCAACGGGTAGTACCTCAGCTGGTGATCGCCCATTTAATCGCCCAGAGCCTCCTCTCCACGCCCGCATACCTGGTCTCCGGTCCAACAGTTTCCGCCAGGGAACATGGGGTGTTCGACACCACCCCGACACTTTGGCTCAACCGGCTCCCAGGCCTGTGTCCGAGCGTCCGTCTGGAGGATGAAGGAAAAAAAAAAGTTAGGTGCCATCAAAATAGGTCGGACGTAAGGGCCTTCTTCAAGTCACCAAATGCAGCGTCTTTTTTTGCAGTCCATACCACAATTTTGGGGCCCTCTTCTTTGTTAAATCAGTAAAGGGGCGCTTTCTCGAAAACCGGATTCAAACGGCGGTGTCCCCGGGCAAACCCCGAAAGGCTTGGACCTCCCGCTTGGTTGGGACGGGGCCATTTCGGGAATGCATCAATTTTGGAGCACTGTGGCCTTACGGTCCCCGACCCACCAGGTACCCTAAATATTTGGCCTCGCTTAATCCAAAGAAACATTTCTTGGGATTAATCCGACCGCCTCCCAAGTGTCCGTATCCCGCTTGGACATGCTGTGGTGTTCCTTCCATGTGCTGGAATAGATGACCACGTCATCTAGGTAGGAAACACTGTATGAGTTATGAGGCGAAGCACTTTGTCCACCAGGCGCTGAAGGTTGCTGGAGCCCGTGTACCAAAGGGAAAACACGATCCCCTGGTGTCCGTAGGGGTACTAAGCGTTTTTCGCCCAGCGAGTCCTTTAAAAGGGAACCTGCCAGTCCCCTTTTTGTCATCAAGTGTGGTCGGGGTATTGAGCCTGCCCCAAGCCTCTCGAGGAGAGTGCCCAGGCGTGGCATTGGATAGGCATCAAATTGGGAGACTTGGTTAACCCGGGCGGAAGTCATTGCAGAACCTCCAACTCCCGCCCAGGCTTCCCGGGCGGCACAATGGGCTGGACCAGGGACTATAACTCTCCTCAATTACACCTAGTTCCAGCGTTGATCTCAGTTCCACTTCAGCCTTTTGCCTCCGGGAAGGCAGTGGCGTTTCGGACAACAACCCGGCTCTGTCCATGTTGTCTCAATCAGAGAGGTCCTTCGGGGTGTTCACTGACTACCTCTCGAAGCGGTCCGGATAACTGTTTCCAGCTCCTGCGTTCCGGTTTAAAGTCTGCGCCAAAGTTAAGGTCGTGTGTGTGGCGAAGAGTGGCGGGGCTGGCGGAGGGGGGATCAGGTCCCTGTCCTTCCACGGTTTCAGCAGGTTCACATGATTACCCGCCCCTTTTGGGCCCGGATTGGTTGACTCACCAAATATGCAGTCCTTCCTCTCCTTAACCGTAGGGGCCTGCCATGGGCAAGCAACTTAGAGTGGGAGGTAGGCACTAGGACCATGACCCGATCCCCGGGTGGAACCCCCGAAGAGGCGTCGCGGTTGAGTAGCGAACCTGTGCTTGAGGCCTCCTCCATGTGACTTTTAAGGACAGGGCCAAATCTTTCCAAATCTATCAGCGTAACTCGGTTTTATACCCCAATATGTTAGTGGTGGGAAGGCCCCTTCTTCCCCGCCTTCTTTCAAAATATCCCAAAATGCCCGAGGTTGTACGCCCACAAGGGGTTCAAAGGGGAGAACCCTTTGGAAACTTTGGGACTTCCGATAGGCAAAAGGGCGAGGGAGGAGCTGATCCCAGTTCCTTCCATCCTCGCTGACCACCTTCGTAGCATTTGCTTGAGAGTCTGATTAAACCTCTCTACTAATCCGTCGGTTTGAGGATGATACACCGAGGTTTTTAAATGCTTTATTTTCAGTAATCCCGGCAGTCTCCTTGAGCGTCTCCGAGGTGAAGGGGTCCCCCGGTCTGTCAAGACTTCTTTGGGGATCCCCCGGCGAATACCCCCAGTAATTCCCGTCGATGGCTTTAGAGGTAGCTGAGCGCAACCCGGAACAGCCCGGGGTATCGTGTAGCATAATCCCGAGGACTAAAATGTACTTGTGTCGCTGAGGGGTCTAGAGGTCCCACCAGGTCGACCCGATTCTGTGGAAGGAGCGTCAATCAAGGGAATAGGAACAAGAGGGGCACGGTCCCCCCTAGGAATCTGTGCAGTTGACACTCGGGCAGAAGCGCAAAGCGGCAACCTCCTCTTTAATTCCTGGCCAGTAAAGCCAGCTTGATCCGCTCCAGAGTTTTTGGTGCCCAGGTGGCCACCTAAGGTGGCGTGTCTGCTTCGAACCTGCCGCCCGGAAGGTCGCGGGACTGCAGCAACCTGGGCTCCCTGCCCCTCATGCATTGCTAAAGTAAGGAGGTCATTATCTAAAACAAAGTAGGGGGCCCCGTGGCATCGACTGACTAGTCGTTGGCCATTGACAAGGAACCACTGCATTTTTACAAACTTCAGAGTCGTCATTCCATTGCTCCCTTTTGAAAGAAGCCGGGTCTTTTTAAATTGAAACCCAAACGAGAGAGGGGCAAACGCGACCTCAATGGGCGTGGTTTCCTCCCGGGCGTTATGGATGGCGTGTCGGGCCTGCGGCCGGGAGTTGCCGCACCAGGGACGGCTGCTTCACCTCTCTCCGGGCTGATTACGGCGTGGAGGCACGAGAGCGGTTCATCTCCGTCCATAGAGGCCCAACTTAACCCGGGTGGTATGTTCGCCGCTTTTAATGTCAGACCATCCCGCCCCTAGTATCACGGTGCGGAGGATCGGAAGAAGGTTGCCCGGTTACTTTCGACCCGATCCTCCGTAGCTAATGACCAGGGCGGTGCTGTACCAGCGGGTTTCCCGTGGACACAGGTTTATGGTCTTGAATTTTAGCCATTGTGCGGTAGCACAAACGGCGGGGCACAATGGAAATGTTGTGCGGAATCGGCAGAGCGAAATTTTAAACCCGTTAACGATCACCACGTCTGTATGCGGGACCGTCAGCGGGGTTTTTCAAGCTTACCCAACCCTCCTCCCCTCCACCTGCATTCCTCCTAGCCTCCAAGCGGTTTTGCGTGCCAGCGCGCCGCGACGCCCCATGCAAGCTCCGGGTTATACAGGGAGGGCGGTCTTGGACATACCCGGCTGAGTTTGGCAGAAGGGCGGGTTTCCGCTCTCCCAGAGTGTGAGGCCGCCCTCTGTTTTCCAAAGCTCCCATGAGCTCAGACATGTTCTTAAACTGCGCCCAGACCGGCTGGGTGAAACCCTGGGGAAGTGTGGAGCAGATAGCCTCCTGCTCCCAAAGACCTGGTGGGGCTTGTTTTTCCAAGGGCGTAGCCACTGCCATACTTTGCCCTGGGACCAGGCTTGTTGCTGGCGGCCTCTCAGGGTCCAACCTCCACCCGTTATTTTACTCACCTGCCAGTCTGGGGCACCCCAAGGTGGTAAAAAGGGGCTTGGTTTCACTGGGGGCAGGCACTCTCCCCAAGAGAGCATACTGAGTCCCTCTTGTCTCCCTCCAGGGCAGCCCAATTGGTTGAGCCCCACCGCACACTCCCTGGCCTCTCTAGGCGGCCTGGTTCTGCGTGCTGGGAGGCCCGGGCCTCGCAGGTCGCCGAAACCCGGGCACCCCCCCCGCCTGAATACTCGGCCCGTGCGGGTCCCACCTGGGTGTTTTGCAGGTCCTGTCCCCTTCTCTTCTGGGACTTCTCCATCCTGCGCTCGCCCCACTGTCACAAAGCGGGGTCAAGAGACAGAAAGGTTTGGGGCAGCCACCCATTAATTTGGTATCTGGCTGAAACCCTTTCTTTCAAATACCAGCACTGAAGTGCTTACAACAGAGTCCAAAACAAGACTGACACAAAAGGGGAAAAGGGAAGGCTTTTAAAGGGGAGACAGGAAGTGAGGTCAAAAGGGTCGGACGCTGTTATTGTTCATTGGTTTAGCCCCCGGATGTGACATCAGGGGGGCCGACTGCAAGGTCTGTCTCCTTTCCGGTCCCAAAGGGGCGTCCAGAGAGACAGGTGGAACCCCCCAGGTTAGGTCTACGGGGAAGTGAGAAAGAGAGTTAGTGCGTTTCTGCCACATCCCGGCATGGCTCAGAACTGCCTTCACTCGGCCCTTAGCTGCCTCCCATCGGCGTGTGTGACAATATATATATATATACACTCACCTAAAGGTTATTGGGAACACCCATACTAATACGGTATTTGACCCCTTTGCCTTCAGAACTGCCTTAATTCTATGGCATTGATTCAACAAGGTGCTGAAAGCATTCTTTAAAAATTTGGCCATATTGATAGGATAGCATCTTGCAGTTGATGGAGATTTGGGGGATGCACATCCAGGGCGAAGCTCCGTTCCCCACATCCAAAGATGTTCTATTGGGTTGAGATCTGGTGACTGTGGGGCCTTTTTAGTACAGTGAACTCATTGTCATGTTCAATAAACTAATTTGAAATGATTGAGTTTGGACATGGTGTTTTCTTGGAAGTAGCATCAGAGGAGGGGTACATGGTGGTCATGAAGGGATGGAAGGTCAAAACAATGCTCAGGTAGCCTGTAGCATTTAATACCCCAATTGGCACAAGGGCCTAAAGTGTGCAAAAACACCCCAACACCTTTAAACCACCCACCAGCTGCACAGTGGTAACAAGGCATGATGGATCCATGTTTCATTCTGTTTCAGCTGAATTCTGTTCTACCATTTGAATGTCCAACAGAAATCAGACTCATCAGACCAGGCAACATTTTTCCAGTCTTTAGCTGTCCAATTTTGGTGAGCTTGTGCAAATTGTAGCCTCTTTTTCCTATTTGTAGTGGAGATGAGTGGTACTCGGTGGGGTCTTTTTGCTGTTGTAGCCATCCGCCTAAAGGTTGTGCGGTTGTGGTTCACAAATGCTTTGCTGCATCCCCGGTTGTACGAGTGGTTATTTCAGTCAAAGTTGCTCTTCTATCAGCTTGAATAAGTCAGCCCATTCTCCTCTGACCTCTAGATCAACAAGGCATTTTGCCCACAGGACTGTCGCATACTGGATGTTTTTCCTTTTCACCATTCTTTGTAAACCCTAGAAATGGTTGTCGTGAAAACCCCAGTAACTGAGCAGATTATGAAATACTTAGACCGGCCCGCCACCAACAACCATCCCGCTCAAAATTGCTTAAATCACCTTTCTTTCCCATTCTGGCTTCAGTTTGGAGTTCAGGGAGTTGTCTGCCCAGGACCACACCCCTAAATGCATTGAAGCAACTGCCATGTGATTGCTTGATTAGATAATTGCATTAATGAGAAATTGAACAGGTTTTCCCTTTAAAAAATTCCTGTAGGTGGTGTATATGCCAGCAACACTCATGACAATAATGTTCGTTATTATTAAAATGTTTCCTTTTCTTTTCATTACTTCTTTAACACACTACTTCTCCGCCAGGCCTGGTATTTTCTGTAATACAATAAAGATATAGCAGCACTTGGGAAACTTTTTCAGAGCAGAGCAACTAAGGTGCATGCCAGGACGAAATGTCCTACCTTTGACAAATTCAGAGAATTAAACCTGTTTAGTCTCGAGCAGAGGGGACTAAATGAAGTCCTAATCCAGGTATTTCAAATCCTCAAAGGCGTTATAAAGTAGATCCAGCAACATTATTTCAACCTAAGTGAATGACTCAATGGAAATTAAAAGGAAGTACATTTAAAACTGAAACCGAAAGCACTTGATAACACAAAGAGGGTGGGACTCTGGAACAAACTACCATGTAGTTGAAGCAGAAACCTTGACAACCTTAAAGATGAATCTCGATGGCGTATTGGGAAAGCTTAGCTATTAAACTAAACAAACAGCCTTGATGGTCTCCTCTTGTTTCTTACGTTCTAGTGCACGGCCAGTATTTAACCAAATATAATACAGTATTGGGTTGAAGTAACGTTAAATGAATCCTCACAGACTTTCAATGTTGTGATAATTCCAATTAGAATCAGATTTCATACAATACATGCATTTTCCATTACGGAATCCTTTCTTTAGCGGACTAGCTGGTTAAGCGGGCAATTGAGGGCAATTTTCATTCCAGTGTCATGCTACCTACTCCCTTTATGCTGCTAAAAGCTGGCAAGCAGCTGATTTAACAGTCACAAAGCGTTTAAAGGGGAGAGCAGTCACAGTGCAGGGATGGTGAAGTTTTACTTACTTGTTCATGCATTTTGTTTTTATTGTTGTTTAAAGTTTAGAAGTAATTCCAATGAGGTGTGAATGTAGGGTTAGTTTATGTGTAGGAATAAAATGAGAATAAGGGATGGACCTCCTTTCTTTTCAAAATGGTATCACTCATTCCTTCAAAAGGGTGAGTAGGGAATTTAAAAGCCTGACCATAGTTTGACATCAGTGGTGGAGGACAGGGGATTCTTTTAAATTTGTTTTTGGTATTTTTTTCAGAAATTTTTTTGAAATTTTTTTAATG
>NW_024385900.1:0-4742 GCF_016835505.1 Polypterus senegalus
ATTAGGACCAACTTGTTCCCATCTGCTCGTGACTCCCCTCCAGATGATGCAATCGTCGGACCAGAGATGGTAGGAGAGGATGTATGTTCATTCGGTCTTTTGGGGATAAGGCTCTGAGTTAGACATCATGCCGAGTTACGGTTAGTTTTTTTGTTATGTTAAGAGAAAGTAAAAAGAATTTAGTGAGTGCCTTTTACCCACTAGACACAGCCTACGTTGTCTCATGGATTCACTGGGACACATCAGAGACTGCCAATGAGTAAAAAGTAGTGCCAAGGTCACTCCTCGTCACGTGGCGGAATATTTTGAGTTGCCGTTTGGAGGAAGTGACCCACTATTTTTTTTTTTCAATTTTAAAATCAAATAACATTCCATACACATAACTCAAGTTTTACAAGAAAAAAAAAGGTTTGAAACAAATCAACCCCCGCCCCTGAGAAAGAGAGCTAGGCCAGCAGTGTAAAACATTATGCTAGTAAAGACAAATGAATAGATAAATTAATAAATGAATAAAGATAAATGGAGTAAAAGAACGGAGAAAACCTGCTTCCTCCGTTTAAATTTTATTCTAAAATGTTATTGATTAGATCCTTCCAGGTTTTGAAAAAGTTCTGCACAGATCCTATAAGTGTGAATCAGATTTTTTCAAGTTTCAAATAATATATAACATCAGTTACCCAATGACTTAGAAGAGGAGAGCTCGTATTCTTCCAATTGAGCGAGATAAGTCTACAGACATGGCCGAAATTATCAGCACCCCTGGAATTTTCCCAGAAAATACACCATTTCTCCCAGAAAATTGTTGAAATTACAAATGTTTTGATATACACATGTTTATTTCCTTTATGTGCATTGGAACAACACAAAAAACCAGAGAAAAAAAGCCAAATCTGACATCATGTCACACAAAACTCAAAAACCGGGCTGGACAAAATTATTGGCACCCTTAACTTAATATTTGGTTGCACGCCCTTTGGAAAAATAACTGAAATCAATTGTTTCCTATAACCATCAACAAGCTTGTTACACCTCTCAACTGGAATTTCCGACCACTCTTCTTTTGCAAACTGCTCAAGGTTTCTCAGATTTGAAGGGTGCCTTCTCCCAACAGCAATTTTGAGATCTCTCCATAAGTGTTCAGTCAGATTTAGATTCGGACTCATTGCTGGCCACTTCAGAACTCTCCAGCACTTTGTCTTCAACCATTTCTGGGTGTGTTTGGGGTCATTGTCCTGCTGGAACACCCATGACCTCTGATGCAGACCCAGCTTTCTGATACTGGGCCCTACATTGTGCACTAATATCTTTTGGTAGTCTTCAGATTTCATGATGCCTTGCACCCAGTCAAGGCATCCAGTGCCAGAGGCAGCAAAACATCCCCAAAACATCTTAGAACCTCCACCGTGTTTGACTGTAGGTACTGTGTTCTTTTCTTCGTTGGCCTCATTCCGTTTTCTGTAAACAGTAGAATGATTAGCTTTACCAAAAAACTCTACCTTGGTCTCATCTGTCTACAAGACGTTAGTCGAGAAAGATTTTGGCTTCCTCAAGTACATTTTGGGAAACTCCAGTCTGGCTTTTTTATGTTTCTGTGTCAGCAGTGGGGTCCTCCTGGCTCTCCTGCCATAGCGTTTCATTTCGTTCAGATGTCGACGGATAGTTCGAGCTGACACTGTTGCACCCTGAGTCTGCAGAACAGCTTGAATATGTTTTGAAATTGATTGGGCTGTTTATCCACCATTCGGACTATCCTTTGTTGCAGTCTTTTATCAATTTTTCTCTTCCGTCCACGTCCAGGGAGATTAGCTACAGTGCCATGTGTTGTGAACTTCTTGATTGTGTTGTGCACAGTGGACAAAGGAACATGAAGATCTCAGGAGATGGACTTGTAGCCTTGAGATTGTTGATATTTTTCCATAATTTTTGCCCTCAAGTCCTCAGACAATTCTCTGCTCTTCTTTCTGTTCTCCATGCTTAGTGTGGCCCACTCAGACACACAACACAAACGTTGAGTCAACTTTTCTCCATTTTAACTGGCTTCAGGTGTGACTGCTATATTGCCAGCACCTGTTTCTTGCCACAAGTGAGTTCAAAAGAGCATCATATGCTTGAAATAAAACGATTTACCCACAATTTTGAAAGGTGCCAATAATTTTGTCCGGCCCATTTTTGGAGTTTTGTGTGACATGATGTCAGATTTGGATTTTTTTCTCTGTTTTTTGTTTTGTTCCAATGCACATAAAGGAAATAAACACATGTATACCAAAACATTTGTACTTGCAACAATTTTCTGGGAGAAATGGTGCATTTTCTGGGGGAAATTCCAAGGGTGCCGATAAATTCGGCCATGACTGTACGTGCCAATAGTGAAGCGTAGTAAAAGCAATTCCAGTTTGTTTGTTCTTCTCCACTTTAAGCCCATTTGTGAGCCCACCAAACACAGTTCTTATTACATTAGGAGGCTGTCTGACAGGCATTTAAAGATTTTGGTCCAGAATGAAGTTAATTTGGTGCAGACCCAAAACATGTGACCCAGTGAGGCCGGAACTTAATTGCAATGTTTGCAGTTAGGACCTTTCCCTGGAAACATTTTGGACAATTTTAAATGAGACAGATGTGCTCGATATATAATTTTGAGTTGAATAATTGTATGCTTTGCACATATGGAGCTCGAGTGAATTCTGTGCATTGCAACCTTCTACTCCTTTTCTGAAATGTTGTGTAAGAGAATCTTTTCCAACTGTCCTCTTGGATCTTGGAAAGGGAAGCACTATAAAATGGTTTTATGTATTACAGAAATGCTGTCTAAGTCCTCGAGACTGAGTAATATTTGTTCTGGCATAGAGGGAGGTGGGAGGTGAGGAAAATTGGGCAGGTTCTGTTAAACAAAGTTTCGAATTTGAAGGTAGTGAAAGAAATGTGTTGCTGGAAAGTTAAATTTGTAGTGTAATTGTTCGTAGGATTCAAAGATATTTTCTATGTACAGATCTCTAAGTGATTTAGTCCAGAATATTTATCAGGCATTGAAAACTGCATATATTTGCAAAGTTGGAAAAATGTGGTTCTCGTGCAGAGATGCCACAGATAAAAACTTTTTTATCTTAAAATACTTCCTATACTGGTTCCATTATTCTGATTGAATGAAGCACAATTGGGTTGTTAGGTATATTGGTTAGTACATTGGCGATGACATGCATTTATTGGGGCACAAAGCAAGGAATATAAAGAAGTACTGCAAGATTTTATTTCTATTGCCGACCAAGCCTGTGTATGTTCATCTATGTGTGTCCATGTCCAGGTTTCTATATTTTCTGCCCAGTAATAAAATTGAAAGTTAGGCAGAGTCATGCCACCTTCTGCCTTAGGTCTATGTAGGGTCGCTCTTTGGATATCGTGGATATTCTGAATTCCAAATAAATATATATAGTTGAATCTAATTTCTTAAAAAATAATCTATTGATATGTATTGGAATGTTTTGAAATAAAAAGAGAACCTTAGAAAGAATATTCAGCTTAACAGTGTTAATTCTTGAAGCTCAAGTGAGATGAAGGGTTGACCATCTATGCAAGTCTTGCTTAATTTTTTTCATACAGACAGCAAAATTTTGTTGATAAAGAGCTTTATATCTCCTTGTAATGTTTACAACTAGGTATTTAAACTGATCTGCGATGATGAAAGGGAAGGTGTCCAATGTTTGCTTGAGAATTCACTGGAAAGAGCACACTTTTATTCAGATTGATTCTGAGACTAGAGATCTTTTGAAGTTCTGTTAGTGCTGTTAGGATAGCAGGCACAGTATTTTGTCCATCTGATTTATACAGTACCATATCATTTGCATATAGAGAAATTTTCTGTTCAAGTCCTTCTCTGATAATCCCCTTTATCTCATAAGCATTTCGACAACGAACTGCCAATGGCTCAATGGCAATTGCAAAAAGTAGTTTTGAAAATGGACATCCTTGTCTGGTACCACATTCTATTCCCTATCATCCACATTGAGTGCATAAACAAATTATCAAAATCACTTTACAGTTAAATAAATTATCCATGACAATCACATATCTCCCTTCAGGATTAGATACTGCATCTGATACCACAAATGAGACTCTTCTATGTCTAAGAATTCCCACACCTCTAGTTAGGAAGTGAAGTTGCCCAGATGTGTCTCTGGGTTTGGCAAAAGGTCTCAGTAGAGAGTAATTCTGTCAAATGGATAGAAATCCTGGGTTCAAGTCCCAGGCACCTAACAAGGGGGATAGCGTTCCCCACCACAGAAAAAGGAAGGAGGTTAAAGTCCTCCCTGAGGGTAATAAGGTTGCAACTACTGGGAAGGAGAGTCCCACAGGAAGATAGCGCAAAGGTAAAATAAGATAATTGTATAATAATTGAACGGTAAACAATTGACATAGTTTGTGGGAAAAATAGGGCTTAGATTAAAGGCAAGATTTTTGTCACAGGTTTAGTTTTGTAAGGTTTGTTTTCTATGTAGAGTCTGTATGTTCTCTGAAAATAAATTAGTCTGCATCTTTGTTTTCCTATGCATAATGTGTAAGGAAGTAGATATCTTGATATGCAGCAAATTTAAAGAAATGTGTGTATGAGATGACGTGTTGAAAGAACTGATGTGTTTGTCTAAAAATGTTCTGTGACTAAGAAATGTGTGAATGAGAATTTGCCTGAATATTAAATGTTCAAACAAACTATAAAATGTTAATATGTATAAAACATCTTTTACTTTGAA
>NW_024385901.1:0-11094 GCF_016835505.1 Polypterus senegalus
TTGTTAAAAAGGGGGTCAGTTGATGTGACCTGATTAAAGAAAACATCTAAATAGACTTCAATTTAAACTGTTAGGTTAGATTTGCAACATAATAACACTCCATAAGCCAAGAGATGCTGCATGGTTTAACTGACTAATTCTCACTGCACAACAACTTTTTGAAAAGTCTTGCTTCTTGCACAGTTTTGCTGATTATGACAGGTACCTACTTGGTATGCACAAATATAGTTTTGGTTTTACTGCATCACGTAGGAACTCTGAGACACAGACATTTGTATGTTTACTGACAATAACATATTAGTCAGTTTATATTTCTCAAAGCTATTAAATTCAACAGAATTAAAAGTGTTTTGCTCCTGAATTTCTTTTTGTATTCAATGTCTGGTGCATCACGTTGCAGTGTTCAACAGTAGTCAGCAAGCATTGGATTCAGTTGCCCTGGTATCTTTTCTCCATTGTAGCAGTGCACTGGTGAAACCTTTCACGTGTTCGTCACTGACAGCACTGAGACTTGCAGGAAGAATTCCATGTGTGAGTGGAGAAATGAATCTTGAGTGACATGTTGCACTTCATTGTCTTGTATGCTTTGAGAAGTTTGTCTACCAGCTGAATGTAGTTTGGGGCTCTATAATTGCCCAGAAATTGTCAACAACGTCTTTGAATGATTTTCAGGCAATTTTTTGCGCTAACTAACAGATCTTCAAACCGCTTGTCCTCATAACATGTCTGATCTGGAGGCCAGCAAAAATGCCTCTTTGATCTTGGCGTCAGTTATTCTGGGAACATCTGTCTTAAATAACAAAATAGTGCGACTCTTGGCTGGCTGTCCCATTCACTGATGAAACAACGTACTTTGTATAGCGAGCTGCAGTCCTAGTAACAGAGCAACAACTTTAAGATCTACACAGATATTCCAGTTGTACCTGCTATACTGGATGTGCTTCACAACAGTTGCATATTCCCATACGTTTCTTTCATGTGTGCTGCATAGCCAACAGGTACTGAAGGATAAAGCGTTGCTATTGTGTAGCAGAACAGCTTTCAGGCTTAACACTGATGAATCAATGAAGAGTGCCACTCTTCCGGGTTGTGATTACAACCAGAGCGAGAACAATCCTTCAATGTCACAACAGAAACAGAGACTGTCGACTTGTCAAAAATTTGGTTATATCATGATGTGACCTGGAAACACAGACATTTTGTACCTGGTGATAGCAAACTGTGGTGGGCTGCAGCCTGTCGGATTGTTCCTCCATCCACCCTGTGTTGGCTGGGATTGGCTCCAACAGACCCCCGTGATCCTGTAATTAGGATATAGCGGGTTGGATAATGGATTGGTTAGAGTGGTTGGGCTGTTGATAGCAAAGCACATTCCTGCGTCTCAACACAGCTTGGCTTTGCTTTGATGATCAAATCTCTGAGCCAAATCGTTCAATTTGTTATCAGATCAGTGGATCAGACCAGTGATAACAGTTCAAAATCCAAGTCAATGTCCTTCAGTACCCTGCAATCAGTTTCTTCATCTGATTCTTCTAAGGTCCAATCCTCTGGTGGTTTGAAAATTGGAAGACTGCTATGTGCACTGGTCTCATTGCTGAAGGCAAGATGGGATATTCAATTGACTTCTTGTTTTGGCGAAAACCGAACATAGTCAACAGATAAAGCTCACATGTGTCTTTCTGTTCGCCATATCATTGGAACAACGCATCGTCTTTAGTGCCTCTGAGCAAAACTCTCAGAATAACAACTTATTGCATAGCAAAATGTAGGCCCATTCCTTGGCTTGATCACCAATTTTGCAGCCAAAATACAGATTATAAGCTTTCTTTCAAGAGCAGTCATCCAACGCTCTGAGGCCAGTGTATATTATACACAGATATAGTAGAATGTATCAGGGCTGTTACGACATTGACGAGACATATCCACCAACCCCAAAAACGTCTATAGCATCAAGCTTACTTGTTATATTGCTACAGATACCATACTTTACTATACCGATACTATACATTTGTACTGCCGGGGGGGGAGGCTCACGCCTCCTCCAGACCCTGAGGGGCAACCGCCCTTGGTTGCTGTGGGGACCATGGGTACAGAGCTTGGAAGCTCAACCTGTAGGGGCCCGTGGTCGCCAGGAGGCACCCCAATGCCTGGAGAGGGCCCCGGACCTCCGCACTTCCGCCAAACCAGGAAGTGCTGGGGAAGGAGCAGGGGACACCAGTCTTCCGGGGATGCAGCTGGCACTTCTGCCACCCTGGGGCATGTCGTGGAAGGTTGCGGAGCACACCTGGAGCACATCCCGGGGGGGCAATAAAGGGCCCTCACTGAGTCTGGTGGAAGAGGACAAGGTCTGGAGGAAGAGAAGGAGGCAGCCTGAAAAGAGGCATAGTGTGGTGTTGGCCTGGACTTTGGGGGAGTCTGTGGGTCGTGTGGCACTTAATATTGGTAAATAAAGTTGTCAAACGTGTTGGTGAATTTACCATGTCTTCCTGGTCTGTCCAAGGCTAGTTCCACAACACCTCTGACTATCTATATAAACCAAATGAGGCAGGATCGGTGTATCAAGCCACCTTTATAGCATGCTGAGACAGCATCAAGCTTCGTTCAGACCTGCCCAGGCATGTGCAGGATGTCAAATTCCACAGAACAGCTTCCAACCTGGCCTGATTCCATGCCTGGACATGCCAGGCTGCACAAACCATTGTTGATAAGTCACTTACGAGGCGAAAATGTTTGGAGACAAAAATAAGAAAAAATCATGACAAAACTGAAATGGTACGTGATGGGTACATTTTGATGTGATATTCATAATCGCCCCAAAATCTATAAGAAACACCCAACAGTGTTCACGAAGGAAAAACATTGTTGTGCAGTGTTAAAAAAATAATGATACATGCAGGAACTTAGATAATGACATTGGAAAAGGCTTGGGTAAAAGCAACACGAGCCAGCTATAAGACTCAATACCTAATGATACCAACCTATTAGTGAGCAACTTGGCAAGACAAAATGTCTGCTAAACAATGGGATACATATGAGAAAGTATATGGTTGACAAAATTGCCCTTTGTGAACCCACAGGATCATGAATGAATTTAAAAAGCATAAAATAAGAGACCACTTTCACTTCCCAAGTGACAATTGAGAAATTTACTAATCGAATGGCATTTAATGAAGGAGTTCAAATCAATCAAAAGTGGAAGGTAGAAGGCTATTGGTAAAGTGGGAGATTGCCCAACTTTCTACAGTATGTTACTACACTGGGTAATGAAGATTTTTGCTTCTTGAACACTTTTGGGTATATTTTATGGATTTTCACCTGTGGATCACAAAAGCATATTTACATTTCCTGTCATATACCATTTTGTGTAACTGTCTATTTTATTTACTCTCATACTGTAATTATACATATGCAGTTCAACAACTACAACTGGAAAATTTGTGGTGATCTCAAAATAGTGGCACTGCTACTAGGAATGCAGCTCATATATACCAAGTACTGTTGTTTCATTTGTGAATAGGACAGCCATTCTATAGAGACCCTTACAGTAAAAGAACTAGTCACTCTTTAAGCATTTGGTTCCCAGGCTGAAAGGTGTGCACTTAAATCAATTTTCGACCGAACAGGTATTTTGTCCTCTCTTAGGATACAGTAGTCTCTTGCTATATCAGCTTCAGCTTTCGTGGCTTCACTCTATCACGGATTTTATATGTAAGCATATCTAAATATATAATGTGGATTTTTCGCTGCTTTGCGGGTTCTGCAGACAATGGGTCTTTTTACTTCCTGTACATGCTTCCTGAGTTGGTTTGCCCAGTTAATTTCATACAAAGGGACACTACTGGCGGATGGCTGAGAAGCTAATCAATCAGAGCACGCAGTTAAGTTCCTGTGTGCTGATGAGCTCAGCGACGGCGCGGTGTCGCTGCGTTAACCAGGAAGTCTTGCTCGCTCATTCAGCATCAACGTGTTTACGCTGTGTAAAGAGTTAACTTTTGTGCATGGTCAAGCCCTTCATTATGGCTCCAAAACGATCTGCTCCTGCTACTGCTTCAGGGGCGTGCCCAAGCGCCAACGGAAGATGTTAGATTGCCTAAAAGATAAAAGTTTTGAAAATGTTGAAGGAAGGGAAAAGCTACACACAGCTGTAGGACGCCATTACGGTATCAATGAGGCTACGATTCTTTTTATTTAAAAAGTAGTAAAGGAATATAAGATCTACGGCCGCAGTGTCCTTTTAACCAGGGTGCAAAATGAGTTATAAGTGGATGTAATAAGGCAGTAATCTGGATGGAATCTGTTTTAGGGATATGGATTTAAGACTGCCGGAAGAAGAACAACGGTTGTGCTACACAGTCGCCTGAAGAGGCTCCTTTATAAGAGCTGTAATGCCGTCCTTTGTTGTGCAGTAAAACTAAAATCATCGTTATCGGATAAGTCATCGTGTCATTGTTGGTGAGTAACCATAATTAATTTTCTACTTACAGTACTTAGTACATGTACGTACGTTTAGTGTCACTGAACACACATTTACTGTATACAATTTTTCTTGCATTGTATGTATTAATTGCTGGTGGCCTGTCTATCATAATGTCTGTAACATATGTGACATCGGAGATCTTGATATCTTTAAATTAATATTTAGGTTTTACTTTATATAAACAGTGTGTTTACATACATAATTTCAATGAATCTTACCTAATATCTAAGAGAACACAAAGGGGTTTTTATGCTGTATAACTGTCGAGGGAATATTTATAAACAGTGTGGGAGAGTTTATAAGGGCTTAAATTATATAAAAATAACCATACAAACATATGGTTTCTGCTTCGCGGATTTTCACCTGTAGCGGGGGGTTCTGGAACGCAACCTCTGCGATCGCGGAGTGATTACTGTAAAACTTTTGCGAAAACAATGAACAAGGAAGGTGATGGATTTTGATATTTGAAACAAACGTTTCCGTAAATAACTGAAGTCAAAATTAAAGGCTATTTTATTAGTTCACACATCAGGAATGTCATCAAGGACAAGCAGTTTAAAGATCTGCTAGTGGGGCCGAGAACATTGCAAGGTATTAAAAGATGTTACTGCAAATTTTCTTGTCAACTACAGAGCACCAAACTATATCCATCTGGTTAACAACATGTGTCAAGCATACAAAACCATGAAATGCAACATGTCCCTATAGATTTCATGTTCTTCATTCTCACTTGGACTTCAGACCGCGTTCACACCCACTCCCTCAGCTTTAATTCTTTGTGAACTAAACGACTCTCAAAACCGGGCTCGGACAGCTGCAACAGGGCATCCGCATTAATGTGCGCAGAGCTGGGACGATGATGAACACTAAAGTTAAAAGGCTGCAAGCTCAAGAACAATCTTGTGAGATGGGAGTTCGTATCCTTCTGCGGTACTACCAGTGAAGGAGAGTGATCGGTCACTAAGGTAAACTCCACCCTTAAATATTAATGGAGATCATCCACAGCCCACTTAATCGCCAAACACTCCTTCTCAATTGTTGAATAATTACACTCCCGCGGAAGCAATTCCCTACTCAAAAACATGATAGGGTGCTCTTCACCATCGAATACCTGAGACAGGACAGGCCTAAACCAAACACATTAGCCTCTGTCTGATGGACAAAATCTTTAGAAGTCAGGATTCTGCAAAACCAGGTAAGAAGACAAAGCATTTTTCAAATCACAGAAGTCCCGTTCACAGTAGTCTGACCAGATAACAGGACGGTTCTTCCAGCAAACCGATTGGAAAGAGGAGCAGCCTTATTTGTAAAATCAGGGGTGATCCTCTATAATAACCGGCAAGCCAAAGAAATGCTCAAACCTGTTTCTGAGTCTCTGGATGCGGGTAAGTAAGCACCTCACTCACCTTTTTTAGTTTAGGTCGAACCAACCCACTGCCCATAAAAATAGCAGGTAATGAGTTTCAGACATACCTAACCTACATTTCTTAGGGTTAGCTTCAAACCCGCCTGCCTAAAGCTGTCAAGAACAGCCTGAAGTAATTTCAAATGCATGTGCAATCATTACTGAAAATCATGACATCATCAAGGTACAACCTAGAACATTCAGAATGAGGGGCGTAATATCTGATCCATCATATGCTAGAAAGTTAGAGGTCGCCATGGAAACAAGCGGAAGTCTAGTAAATTTGTAAAGACCGTCCCGGAAGGCACCTTCCAGTAACCCATCCCGAGATCCAACGTGGAGATATAGGATATGCATCAAATTTGGAGACTTTATTCAAGCCTGAAATTGATATAAAACTAAATTGAACCATCTGACTTTGGTATAATATGATCCGGACTGTACAAGTCGCTATTACTTTCTCAGCTAACACCCAATACTAGCATCTGCTTGACCTCTTCATGCATGACATTCTGTCGCGCCCCTGGGATCCAAAACGGGTGCAGCTGCACCATTACACCGGGATCAGTAGTGATTTTATGCTCTACAAGACGAGTGAATCCCGACAGGGCAGAAAAAACATCAGTGTTCCGTCCAATTAAAGATAACAACTCCATTTATTGTGAGTCAGTCAAATATTCACCAATGGCAACATATGTTTGAGAGAGACAGCAGCCAATAAAGCATAAACTCCTTGTGGGTCCGTCACTTCTTGATAGGGATTGATATGCAAAATCTGTAGTGGTTTTGGGGCCCCGTATTCTGACCTGGTAATTCACCAGCCCCCACCTCTTCAAATACAGCAGGCCACTGCCATGTTGGGGAGGAACATGTGCGGTCCAGAAGGGATCTGAACCAATACATGATCTCCAGGTTTGAATTCACAGAGCTTACACCGTCTATCATACAAACTCTTGTGGGTGTCTTGTTCACATTGCTGATGCTCTACAGCGATGAGAAAAGTTAAAAAATCTTGCAGTAAAATCACCCGATCCATAAAGCTCAGTCGTGAACCTTCGTCTGGATTCCATCCATTCTTCACGAACAGCATCAAGATGCCGCGTGGGCACCTACCAAACAACAACTCGAAGGAACTCAAGCCGTGGATGCCCGCGGGATTCTGAACTGTAAACATAAGGAAAAGCAGAACAGAGTCCCAGGACGTCAGGTCATTATGAGCAACTTGCCTGATCATCTGTTTTAAAGTCTTATTAAATTGTCAGTCAGGCCATTCGTCTGCGTGGATGATAAACAGTGGTGTTCAAGCTTCTAATGGCAAGGCTATCACACAGCTGTTTCATTGTCGCGGGAAGTAAAAGGCGACCCTGATTAGTTAAAATTTTACTGGGGATGCCAACCCATTTTACTCTTAGGGAGAAGGCCAACAATATCCAGCCCAACCCGATAAAAGGGGAACATCTAAAATAGGCATTGGAGAAGGGGGCCGAGGAGGTTTATAAGCAGAAGACCTGGCAGTCAGGGCAGGACCAGCAAGTGCTCGACATCCCAGCCAATATTCAGCCAATAAAACCACTTTTAAATTGATCCCTAGTTTATCAGACCTGAGGTGCCCTCCCAAGATGTGAGGTGTCCCAGCTTCAAAACAATGTCCCCTGCACTGGGACAACTAGCTGCTCAATTAGTCTGCCATTGCATCTGACTTCAACAACAATATGGCGACTGGTCAACAATACTCAGTTTCTTCATGTAGGCACTGCACTTGAACAACGTTTAAATCTCTGCCCTTTCTAGCAACATCTGTCCCCAGTGAGAGGGTTTCTCTAGTGCAGGGGATATTGCCCAGCACAGAGGAAAAGTCCTCATGTGAGAAATGGGGACATGATGGCATTCTTGAAAAGTTTAAAAAATTATTGAAGAATTTCCACAAAAAATGTGTGGTTAACTGAATGCACCAACAACTATTTATTTCTGACTGGGTTTTAATTTATGAATTTATTTTTGTTTACAAAGACTGGTCTTAAAGAATTGATTTTTTACTTTATGTTTACTTGTTAATTTATGTGACGTTTAGTTAATCTTTGTTGTTCCTTAAATGTTTCTAATTGTTGCTGATTTAATAAAACACAAATTGTTTTCAATTTTTTATCTTAATAATGAAAAAGAAATCAAATTCAGAATGAAATAAAGTGTCAATATAGAGAATTGGGTCACCTTCTAGTTTATTGAATTATTTATTTATTTTTAACTAGGAGGACCTAAAATTTTATAAAAAAGTGGAAAGTATACCTATAAATATCATTTAAAGCATATGCTTTACTTGCTCTTTTGAATATCAAATGTTATCTGTTGGTTTAATGCTCTGCGGAATCTTTGCCTGTGTAAATGATTCCCTTTAATAGTTTATGCCCTGTGGTTATTTATTGCTTTGTCAGTGAAACTAATGTATCAGGTCTGACTTCCTGTTCAGCAAATTTAGCACTAGGCTGAGGTGTTGAGGGAAAGTAAAGCCGAAATTCAAAATCAGAAGCTAAAAAGATAATCAAATACAAATCCCAAACCAAAATCAGAATTGTGAAAAACGTTTATGTTTCCCTGCTAAAATTTTCACAAATAGTTTACCATTTTGTGGTCTTGGTGAAACCAGTCTTGACTGCCTAACTTCTCTTTTGGACCTCCACTTAAAGTTAAAATTACTTTTAGAGGTACTTTCCAATTTAACTATATGGTCCCATTCTCTCAAATGATCTTATTTTAGCATTATACCAGTACAAGCATACCCCAGACTGTCTCCTGCTTTTAAAATGTCCTATCCATCTCCAATCAAATCCTCCACAAACTACCTATCTTTTTCAAGTAGCTTTAAACTTAGCTAAGGTGCCTGTGTTATATCTGCAAGCAGGCAGGGTTTGGGAGTGAGCCAGGAAAACAGACAAAAGTGAAGACAGGGTCAATACCAGGAGATCAGAAATTCTTAAGAGTCAAAGCCAAAATGAGAGATAAAAATCAAGAGCAAAGAAGATGTTAGAAAATGATTTTGAAAAGCAAAGAAAAGAGCTTTACATCCAGAAGTCTGATGAGGAAGTGAAATCCATAGGGACCTTATACTGTAACTTGTCATGTCGTGCCACAACATCAGAGGTCACACCTTAACAAAAGGCGCATTTGCCCTAATAACAGTAAGTTCAAAATGGCGAAAAGCTTGAAAACCAAGATGATGGACAAAAATTCCAAAATTTAATTAAACATCAAAATGAAGTAGAATCACTGCAAATGAATATGACTACAAAAAAAAGTGTCTGATTACCAGAGTTGATAGTGAAAAAAATATAAAAATTAAAAGGTCGCTATCCCAATTGTAAGATCTATTTGTTAGTGAGTCAGGTTATGCTAAATTGATAGATGTATTTTTCTTAGGTATGTAAAAAAGTTTGTCTATATATTAGGGGCATAGTCAATGGGAGGTTCTATTATAACCCCACAAGCTAAATTAAAAAAGGAATATTTTAGTTACTTCTAGTCATTCTGACCTAGACTAGTTCAGTTCATGATCTGCCCTGTAGTTGGTAAGGGCATTAAGGGCAAACAGTTTCAAACCATACTGAACATAGTGAGCATATTGAAGTATTAAAGTGAAAGATATGTATGTTTGTCATAGAAAAGTAACAACCTTTAAGTATAAAAAGTGAAAAACTGAAGTTTAAGAAGAAAGCTAAAATTGTAATGAAGTAGAGAAAAACTTTTCTTCCTTTTTTGCCTTCTGTGCATAATAACTATTTTTTCTGATTTGTTCCTTTTTTTTAAATTTCAATAAACTTTTTACAGCAAATTTTTTGGACGGAAAGATTTCTTTGTTATATGTTTGACTTGAATCCTGCCTTGCCAACTCAGTAGTTGGTTGACTTTGGGAACCTAGAAACAATGCAGTTACACTAATAAAACCCACCATCAATGACACAGTCTCTGAATGCATTCATCTGGCTTTAAAGGCAATTGTTTCTATGAAAGTATGTTAAAAGTTGTGATGCATGAAGGGCAACAAACCAAAACCTCTCAGGTTTGTAGACTGCACTGGTCACTGTCAGGAAATGTGAATGCAAAGTGAATCTTAAAGTAGGCAGGTAGGGACAAACTGTAAGACAATGAACCAACACACCACCTAATTATGTAAAGTCTAGCATATCTAAGAGCTAATTTCTGGGATAGCACTAATGATCCAATGTCTCTTTTTGGCAACCACACTTTGTCCAACTCTCAAAATAAGAGCGCAATGCTTCGCCAATATCCCTTCCTTTTTCAGAAAAACTCAAGCCAGTATTTTTTGTCTTGGATGTTCCAAACATAACTCAATACACAAAGAAGAGCAGATGGAGATGAATAGCCAGATGGAAACCACAAAAGCACTCAGAGAGGGATGTTTTTACTGCTGATTTTTTACATTTATATACATAATGCATTCCCAACAAATTCTACTATGGGCAAAAAAAGGATCAGTCATTTTGATTAGAGTTTATAGGACATTTTTCTAAATCACAATTAACATTTGGCAGTGGTCCGATGTTATCCAAGGTTAAGTTAATTTCAACCAAAGGAAATACAAAAGATTTCCAAAATCCGCAAAAAGAATTGACTAACAATTATCTCCAAAAACACATTTTAGCCAAGGTAAAAACCTAAAAGGAATAAAATGTGCAAATTTAGAAAATCTGTCAATCAGCACTAATATAGATGGCGAAACCCATAGACAGAGGAAGATCAGTAATAAAATCCAAGAAAAACATGTTACCCTACGAGAAGAAGAATGGCTAGAGGTTGCAGTAAACTGATCAGTAGTTCTGCATTAGTTTCTGTATGGCAACAAGTCTTACATGCAGCAATGTCTTATCATCCACAGGTAACCTCTTCCAGCAGAACATGGTGTTAATAAATTTAATGTCTGGGGGAAATTTCCATGATGACCAAAAATGGTTGACTGATAACATAAAAAAAAACAAACCAAAATATTTGTTTGATCTTGCATTGTTCTAATCTTTATTTAAATGTCATCCAAGTATGGCACTAAGAAAAAACCTAAAATCTTTCTCTGGGAAACGGGTGCAGGCTCTTCACTAATGTCATCAGGTTCATATGCAAGTAGGGCATTGCTTTTCATTTTTGTGCCCTGGGCCCGATACACAAAACTTTTTGTGCCAAATGGGGAAATAATGCCCCCCCC
>NW_024385902.1:0-42487 GCF_016835505.1 Polypterus senegalus
AAAAGGACAATGAACAAGAAAAAAAAAAATGGTCAGTTAAATGAAAAATTAACCCAAAATTTTTATGCTCTTTCCATCAAATGTTCTAAAAATTTCATTTTTCTTACTTCCCCTTCTTATATTCCACTGTTATTTGTTTGGGGCCCTAAAAATTTTTTCTATAAAAAAAATATATTATGGTGAAACAGTATGAATAAAGTGTATTTAATGGCTATTTTTTCCCATGTACCATGAACCCTTTTTTAATATAAAGCAAAGTTTTACACGATTATTTTTAAAATTGTTTTAATTAAAAAATTTCCCCTTTGTCTTTAAATAAAATAGACTTTTTTATGTTAAGGCACCTATAAAAAAAAAAAAACATTAAAAGTAATTCTTTTTATTACGTTATCAAAGTCAAAGATGGAAAAAAAAAAAATGGAATACCCAGGAAAAAAAAGCCATCACATACATGGTAAGATTCAAATTATTAAAAATTCACCCTATCCGGCATCACTAACCCATTGGGCTGAGTTACCGAGGCTGTTTAACACATCTACAGCCATTTCATTGTTTTTTGCCCCAGTGTTCCTTGGCTCATTTTATTTCTCCAGTGCAAGGAATGCAGTCTTAAACTATTTTTTCTCTTTAATTATTATTTATTATAATATTTTATTTTCTTTATTGATTTTGGGTTTTTATTTGTTGATTGTTATTTTAATGCTTGGACATCAACCGGGTTTATTTAGACTAAACCCTAGCCCCAAACCCCCCGATAATCAGGGGGTTTTTTAAATTTTTTAAGCACTGGGGAAAATTAACTTTGTGGGTAAAATAAATCAGCAAAAAAAAGCAAATTTTAAAATGCAAACAAACCCAAAAACCTCGCCTGTGACTGAAAACTGGCGGACTGCAATTAAGAATATAAATTGCCCCGGGACGGGGGTCAGGGTGATGTGCTTTCGGGACAGCACCCATAAGTCCCAGCCCACCCAAATCTTGTTGATGGGTGAAAATTAAGCCCCTTCTGTTTAAACATAAAACGATATTGTAACATTTGCCACGGAATGAAGACACTAAATGAAGACCCCTTTGGAAGCCTGAAAGCAAAAAATTTGGGACCCGTGACTCGGTTTTTTGGTTTTCCCTCAAAGGGGTTAATTGATGTGCCAGCCTGGATCTCCGTAAGGGAATAGCAGTGGATAAACTGGGGGGTCACAGTTCTTTGGAACAGAGATACGTTTTGCAAGCATCCCCCTTTGATATATGAAAATGTCGCGGGCGGGAGGTCCCTTATACCTTCTCATACCCAGACCTGGTTTTTCCATGAACACCATTTGTAAAAACAGGGTTCCCGTGAGGAAATCCCCGATTTGCATGTGATTTTCTAAGAGATTAAACTGTTATCATGTTGTCTGTTGAAGAAAAAAATATCACGAAACAATTACATTGATTTTGCAACGGTACGCCCCAGCAGAATCGGATATATAGGACCGATTGTGGGGGAGTCAGGATTGTTATATGAGACCGTGATAAATTTGACCGTGGTTTTTTGAAAGCAAAAGGTCCTGTCCAGATGGTTGAGCAGGGGCCCATTGGGGAAAGCTAAAGAGAGTTGTATTCCTGATATGATCACAGTATGGCAGGGTTCTGCCATTTAAAGGGGTTTCTAAAAAAGAGGTTTGGGAGGGGGGCAAAAGACACCTTCCCGGATGACAGCATTAGTGTAATCCTTTTTGTTGACCCTGCTGGCCAATGAAGAGGGGTGAAGCCATAAAAGGATAGGAAGGAAATTATGTTCTTGGCGTAAAAGGGGTATCTTCTTGGTGCAGAAAAGTGAAGTGATGTTTGTGCATAAACGATTTAGTGCTGTGTTGACACTAAAGGGGAATTGAATGAGTTGGTCAAGCATTGCTGGCAAGTTAAAATTTGTAATTTGTTCAGTGGAGTGTTTTTGAAAATTTAGAAATCTCGCACTAACGTTTTGAAAAAACCTTTCAAAGATCTTTTTGGGAATCGTTTGCTCAGTGGAGGGGGAAAGTATTTGAGATATTTCTGGGGGGAAAGGGTTTTTGGAGAGGTTACCGAAAAGAATTCATCAGGGTGTTTTTTGAGAGGGTTATGGTATCTGGGCGGAAAGTTTTTTCCCAAATTTGCATACAAATCTTTTTTTGGGAATGGATCTGCATAGGGTTTTAAAGATGCATCTCACCGGAAGTCCTCAGTAAAAAATGAAATTTGGGTGAAGGGAAACCAAATGTTTATTGAGAGCGAGGTCTCGGAGTACTGTTGGAAGTTCATTGCATCTTTCGTTAGTGTTTGTTTTTCAAATTTGGGTTAGATATCTGTCACTCTGAAGTTTTTGGAAAAAAAGGATTGAAACCCCTGTGGGGAAAATGCGTGTGTTCAGGGGGGGTGCCCTTTAAATGATTTTCAGGAAGAGGGGGGGCGGGGGCGCACAAGTGTGGCGAGCAAGTGGGGGGGCTGTGCAATAATGAAGAGTCAAAAATGTCACCAGAGGAATACAGGGTATTTGATAGACATGAGAACCTGAAGCCATGATCCAAAGGACCGGAAAAAAGGGATAGAAGGAGCGGGGCCGAGAAAAGTTTTGGGGAAATAAATGCTGATGTAGCTGGGAAAGGGTTTACATTCCCCTTTTTGCCCGCCTCCATAGACCAACGATTCATGTAATCAGGGTTTTTTGAGCAGACTATATAACAATGTCTTTTGACTAAAAACGGACACCCGCCCCCAAAAATTATCCCCAAAGTTGGAAACAAAATTTAAAAGCCAAATTTGAGGTTTGAGAGAAAAGTTTCCCTGACATTTCTCCAAAAAAAACCCGACTGACAGAAAAAAAAAGTTACCTCAGGAAATTTTATAACATTTAAAGAAGTGTTGTTTCCCTGAAATACATTTGAAGCGGTAGTGGAGGGGAAAAGAATATAACGGGCTCAAGTGGGTTTGGAAGCACAAAACCCAAAAGGGGGACTATGTGTTTGATTAGATGTTTGATTTTGGGGGAGGGTCTGAGGGCTTTCCGACATGGGGGAGGGGGGAGTTTTGGCGGGCTTCGTTGTTCTTTGTAGGTTTTCAAGTGGGCCGGGCGGGGGCAAAACCAAAAGAATAATGAAAAAACAACGGGCAGGGGGATTTACCCTAACAAAGAAAGGGGGAAAATGGGTGCGGGGGTTTTTTCGCCGGGGAATAGGCGTGTGAATGCCCAGAGAGCGGGGAGCGAATCGGGGGAAAAGGGGGCTGGGCAGGGGAAAAAGGGTTCCCATTTTGCGGAGCATCTAAAAAGAAATTTTTTGTCGCGGATAATTGCTGTTGTAGCGTTAAAACAGTTTCATGGTGCAGCGGGTTGGGGGTGTAAAACCCCCGGGGTTTTAAAGCTGCTTTCTTCATTGTGTTTTTAACCTCAGTTGTAAAGGGGTTTTTTAAAGATCCATGGGCAAACTGTTTTAACGCTGCATATGGGATTTACCTCTCGCTGTCTATGAACATAACGGAGGGCATTTGGCCTCACGGGAAAAAATAAATGCGCTGTTTCTTCTGGTGCGCCCTCCGGAAATTGGTGGGGGGCTCTGGGAAAGTCGCCATCCCAAAGGGGCCGGTTGGTGGGCGTGGTCCATCCCGCGCGCCATGGTTTTACTTGCAGGGGCGTGAAACCCCCCCTTCCGGGGCTTCCATTTGTCTTGCCTTAGAGAATTTATATATAGATTCTGTTTAGTTGAAGTTTCTTTCAATTTTTTTATTTTTTTTTTTAAATTTTTTAATTGAAACATTAATTTAATTTGGGGAAAAATTAATTAAATAAGACGTTTTTAAAAAGGTTTTTTTCCCAATTTTGGCCTTTTTGTTTTGGGACATAACAAAATTCTAAAAAAATACTAAACAAAAATGTCCGGGCCCTAAAAAGGGCCAAAAGCAAAATTTTGAAATATAAAATAGTTTTTGGGTAGCTGGACAAAACAATAATAAAAAACAAAAAAAAATGTTGAAAATAGATGCTAGTAATTTACAAGATTTTAAAAAGGAAGACAAAAAAAATTTATATGATGCTTTTTTCATAAACCCTCACGCGCCCTACAAAGGTTTGGGGGAGCCGATAAATTTTCCTGGCGCAAAGTTGCTCAAAAAGATACAGCACTGATGTGCACAAACTGAGTCCAAAAAAAAACTTGGAATAGGGGAGACAGGAAGGAAGTCAAAGGGTTTGGGTCAAAGAAGGCCAGCCATTGGTTTGAGCCCCACGGAATCCCTGGGCCCGGGGCCGGGAAGGTCTCCTTCCATAGGCTATCTCCCCTGAAAGGTCTGCAGGCAAAGGGGGAAAAAAAGTCATACTCCCGATCCCCCCCTATCTCGGAGCTGCCCTTTCCAAGCCCTTTTGCTCCTCCCCCGCGCCTTTTTGACACTTTATGTTTTTTGGGGATAAGTATTAAGGGCCCCTTTTTTTTTAAAAAGCAAAATATTAACAAAAAGACTATTTGATTCAACCATTAGAAATTTTAGATGATTAACGACCAAGGAAAAAAGGTGGAGAAGAACAAAAAGAGATATTGGCTTGGTCACTGAAATTAAGACAGCAAAATTAAGATGGCTGAGGGGTGCAGAGCAAATATCATAGACATTAAAGAGTTAAAGGGGGAGACCCGGGAAAAAGACAGATGGACAAGGTAGAGAAAGGTTTAGGAAGTTTGGTGAGGAAGTTGAGGAGCAGGGAGGCCGATAGATGACAATGGTGAAGAATCTTTAAAGAGGCCAACACTCTTCAAGGACTGTAGTGTCAGAGGGTTAGGCAAGTATTAATACTTTGTAATCAGTAGTCCCCATGGCTCGTAATTGTGCTTCTTTCCATTTTTGGGAAACAAACCAATGTCTGAAATGATAGCATACCTTTAAATTGGAAGAGTCAAATTAAATACTAATGTTGGCTGCAACAAAACCTCATACACGGGAGTTAAATAGACAGGATTATAGGTACTATAGATCAACTTTATGGGTGAAATATTGTTGTAAAACTTGAAGTTTTTTATAGTAATTAATAATGATTAATAAGATCAACAACCTTTTTTAAAATTACTGTGGACCATTGTTTGGCAATTATGAATGCTTTAAGGCTCAGAAAATGGGGCATATTAATGTTCTTCGATTCCCAAGACAAATACAATTTGTGCATCTGCATTACCATTTGAAACAAATATCCATTTCCATTAGCCACTAATGCAGTATTTAGTAACAAGGTAAAATATAGTTAATTCTCTGATTACAAATGTATTTACTAATAAGCTGCTGCTAGGATTAAAGGATAGTACTTAGTAGAGGAATGGCATATTGTAGCACTGTGTTTCAGTTCAGTACACCCATGAAGGGGTCTTATCAAAAGTGAATGGCCATTTTAAAGTCTGTCATATTTACAAGTGGGCACATCTTGTCTTCAGGTGTTATTTTTAATCCTTTTAATTACTTAACAATAGATTATGACTGTGAGGGCACTCAGCCAACCAGATAGATCATTGTGACACTTCTGCAGGATTATATTTGTTATACAAAATAAAAGTTCAAAAAGCTTTAAGACAATTTCCTTTTGTGTATCCATTGCAGTAGTTATCATATTTAAAGCTATTTCAAAGCAAACATCTAATACTAGGTGGAGTTTCTTCTTTAACATCAGGAAGTGAATTGCTAGTTATTTGTCTGCCATTTCCAAGATCATATGGTCAAGGAGTGTTGTGAATGGATCTGACAACACCCTGTTGCCTCTGCTCCAAAGAACTTCTGGCTGCCTTACTGGTATCTGCTTTGAAGGTAACAGGATTAATTATAAAATAAATAATCTAAACAAATCAAAAGAGTGAATATAGACAAAATAACTAAAATAAATTCAATTAGATAAATAAAACCAAAACTCCTAACAATTAAGAATGAATAGAACATGAATCGAATAGCAACCATAAAACAAGAAAGACATGCTGTATATAAAACTGATTATTCTTAAGACAGAGCGAATCTTAAAGTGTAATATAAACAGATCATAATAAAAGAAGAACATGAATAAAACACAGAAATATCAGAAAAATGTATCAGTAGAAATTATTAGTATTTTGTTTTGAGAACGTATAAAAAATTAAATGAAGAAAGAGGTCAGCATTCAGATGATGACCAAAAAGTTGTATTTAATGAAAATGTTGAGAAACCCAGTGGCATTTCCAGAGTAAAAAAACAAAAGAAGAGCATGTTACTCATTTCCTATTAATATGGGGAAAACTGACCTAACCATAGACTCTAGACAAAATATTGTATATTCATAAACAGATTCATAGGTTTCAAATATGAAGAAAAGCTAGTCATTACTACAGCGAAACCATAAATGAAAGATAAGCTGACATAAGCCTTACACCTTCTAATATCAAGTCTATACTACCAAGGATTAGTTATTTACAAAAAAGCAACTCTGGTCTGTTAACTTGTTTAATTCTATAGAACTTAACATTTATTTTTAGAAATCAAAAAAGCATCAGTAAAATATTAAAATCTCCTTATTTCAGATGTGGACAGAAAACTCCAAAACTGCATATTTTAACGCACTTTTCCAGGTGGTAGTTATAGTAGCAACATGCTGAGCTGAGTTTATGACACCTTCTAATCCAAGTAACTTTGCAACCCTACTTGAAGAGTACCAAATGCTTCCAAGACTGTCAAGATATAATCCCTCCATGTCTTGGTTCTGGCCTTTAGTCTTTTCAGTGTGCCATGCTTTGTAAATATACAGATGTGCTTTAAAACAAAATTTAAATAAATAAAACCAGGATTCATAACCAACCTGATGTTCTCCTATTTCTGCTGGTTCCCAATACACATACATTCATATTAAGGTATTTGAGAATGGGACATCACTTGTACCTTGTAGTGGAAAAGATTGCACCTGACTATATACTGGGCGTCTTGTAGTTTGGGAATGATCAGGATCAGAATTGAAAGGAAATTAGAACAGGAGGCAGCAGCACAAAAAAAGATGAAAAAAAAGAAAATATATACATAATAAGGCATAAGCTGCAATGTTGATGTACTTTTAAGATTAAGCTACACTCTTCTCATCACCATGACTGGTCAACAGACAACCACTGCAGGCATGAAGTACCTTAAATATTCTGTGCCATTTTGCAAACCAATCATGGGGACAATGTCACCCTCTAAGTAATCCTGGACCCAAGAAATTTCTATGCCATGACGCATACACCCCTACAAGACCTCTATTAAAAACATCAGCCTTGTTGGCCTGCATTACGAACACACGGGGAAATGAAAGCTCGAGCATGTTCGAGTCTGTACCTAAGGTAAATGAATATATCTCCTTCTAATTCTTGATCAGAATTAATCTCCAGGATCCCTTTGTAGAGGTGCCACTAAGATTCACACCGTCAAGATGACAGTGATTTATTTTTTTTTATAGTGGATCCCATGGACACTCCCAGCCTTGGCCCGATCTACACATTTACAAACGAAACAAAATAAAGCACACTGGGAACTGACAACAATTAAAGAATATAATGAAATTATATAATATAAATAATACCACCCAGTACTCCATGGCGATATTACAATATTTGAAACAGAAAACACAACTCCAAAAAGCAAAGTCCAAGGAATACCACACTGGATGGTAATGAGAGATAGCGAGTAAGTCCAGAGATCTGTATGTTGTAAGGGAATAAAAAAACAGTCCTCCCGGTAGACACTGTAAGGGAAGATGGATGGATGGTTCAGGAGTGCTCCTATTCTTATTGGGGAAAAAGCCATGAATCCAATCGGTCCTCAGCACACAGGTAGACAGCGATCCAAACCCAAAAACGAATATAACCCAGGACACAGCAACTTAATATGGCAATTGACAGAAGGCAGTCCGACAGGTAAAAAAACACAAAATACAACAAAAACACTTTTTTCCCTTGGGAAACCTGCCCTGCTTTTAAACCCTCTGCCCACCTTTGACCCCCAACAGCTCCTGCAGGACTGCTGGGAGATGCAGTTTAACTCAAAGTAGCACTCACACTTTTACTTACATGGTAAATACTTTGCATCTGTTTTTTTTACTTCACTGTGGGTGTCAATGAGCTGTTGCGAAGAACCGGGGCTGCATGAAGCCATATAGGTCTCCATGTCTTCCTGCAGCCAGAATGGTCATTTTGCCTTCTTTTCTGCTATGCATGAGGGGCAAATCCCAAAACCCAGCCACAGGGGATGCACAAACCAGTGTGTTTTTGCTGCGGGCAAGCCCAGATAAATGGGGGGGATTACGTCAGGAAAGGCACCCAGTGTAAAATTTTGCGAAATCAGTATGCGGACAACAATACAAATTTCCATACCGGATCGTTCGACCCCCGGTTAACAAAACTGCCACCAGTACTGTTAGTCAACAGGGTGCTGGCGGAAATTGGGTTACTGTTTGAAGAAGCAGAAGAAGAGGGAAGACGTGTCCGGAAGGAGAAGAGGAGGAAGGTAAAGAGAGTGGAACTGAGGGTGGAAAGATGTTGGCAGTATGACTGGTAAGGAGTGTTAGCCGATATGATGAGAGAAGGAAGGTTGATATATTGTGCGCATAAGAGACTAAATGGGAAGGTGGAGTAAGGCCCGGGAGAAGGCCAGGTGAATCGGAGTTGGATTCAAATTATTCCCATCATAGTGTGGATAGGAGGAGAAATGGAGTAGGGGTTATTCTGAAGGAACAGTATGTCAAGAGTGTTTCTGGAGGTGAAAAAAGTGTCAGACAGAGTAATGATTATGGGAAACTGGAATTGGGGGTGTGCTGATGAATGTTGTTAGTGCATATGCCCCAAAGGGTTGGGAGTGGAATGGATGAGAAAGAAGATTTTTTGGGGTGAGTTGGGTGAAATGATGAACAGTGTACCCAAAAGGGGCAGAAAAGGTGATTGGAGCAGATTTCAATGGACATGTTGGTCAAGGAACAGAGGAGATGAGGGGGTGATGGGCAGGTATGGTGTCAAGGAGAGGAATGAAGAAGGTCAGGGGGATAGTGGATTTTGCCAAAAGGATGGACATGGGTGTGGTAAATATGTATTTTTTAGGAATAGGGAGGAACATAGGGTGACATAGAAGAGTGGAGGGAAGATGCACACAGGTATATTACATCCTATGCAGAAGAGTCAATCTGAAGGAGATTGAAGACTGCAAGGTAGTGCAGGGGAAAGTAAGTTAAGCAGCAGGAGGTGGTCTGAGGATGACATTGGGGATCAAGAAGAGGAAAAGAGGAGGGCAGAGTCAAGGATCAAATGGTGGAAAAGGAAGACTGCAAGGTTGAGTTTAGGGGGAAGGTGAGACAGGCACTGGGTGGTAGTGAAGAATTACCAGACAGTTGGGAAACTAACTTAAGCAGATGTAGTAAGGATGACAGTAAGAAGGGTGCTGGTGTGACATCTGGACGAGGAAGGAGGAAAATGAAACCTGGTGGTGGAATGGGGGAAATACAGGAGAGTATACAGAGGAAGAGGATGGCAAAGAAGTGGGATAGTCAAAAGATGCAGAAAGCAGACAAGAGTGCAAGAAGATAAGGCACAAGGTGAAGAGAGAGTGGCAAGGTAAAAAAGGGTATGATGAGTTGTATAAGAGGTTGGACATTTGAAAGGGGAAAAGGAACTTTCCGATTGGCTAGAAAATGTGCAGCAGGTTAGGGGACATACTCACAAGTGAGGAGAGTGTGTTGAGCAGATGGAAAGAGTACTTTGAGAGGCTTATGAATGAAGAGACGAGAGAAGATGTTGGATGATTTGGGAAAAAGTGAATCGGGAAATGCAATGGATTAGCAAGGAGGAAGTAAAGGACAGCTATGAAGAGGATGAAGAATGGAAAAGCTGTTGGTCAGATGACATACCTGTGAAGCATGGAGGTGTTTAGAAGAGATGGATATGGAGTTTTTAACCAGATTGTTTAATGGAATTTTTGGAAAGTGAGAGGATGCCTGTGGAGTGGAAAAAAGATGTGTTCTGATGCCAATATTTAAGAATAAAAGGGGGGTTATGGACTTGTAAAATACAGGGGATAAATTGATGAGCCACAGCATTGAAGTTATGGGAAAGAGTAGTGGAAGCTAGGTTAAGAAGTAGGTGATGATTAGTGAGCAGCAGCATGGTTTCATGCCAAGAAAGAACAACACAGATGCAATGTTTGCTCTGAAAGTGCTGATGGAGAAGTATAGAGAGGCCATAAGGCATTTCATTGCGTCTTTGTGGAACTGGAGAAAACATATGACAGGTTGCCTCGAGAGGAGTTGTGTATTGTCTGAGGAAGTCAGGGTGGCAGAGAAATATGTAAGAGTTGTACAGGATATGTACGAGGAAGTGTGGACTGTGGTGAGGGTATGCGGTAGGAGTGACAGATGCATTCAAGGTGGAGGTTGGATTACATCAGTGATCGGCTCTGAGCCCTTTCTTATTTGCAATGGTGATGGACAGGTTGACACACGAGATTAAACAAGAACTATGATGTTTGCTGATGACATTGTGTGATCTGTAGTGATAGTAGGAGCACATTGAGGAGACCCTGGAAGTGGAGATATGTTCTAGAGAGGAAAGGAATGAAGGTCAGTAGGAACAAGACAGAATACATGTGTGTAATAAAGCCAGGTCAGTGGAATGGTGAGGATGCAAGGAGTAGAGTTGAGCGATGTTGGATGAGTTTAAATATTTGGGATCAATTGTACAGAGTAAGGGATTGTGGAAGAGAGGTGAAAAAGAGAGTGCAGGCAGAGTGGAATGGGTGGAGAAGAGCAGGAGTGATTTGTGACAGATGGATATCTAGCAAGAGTGAAAGGGAAGGTCAACAGGAAGGTAGTGAGACCAGCTATTTTATATGGGTTGGAGACTGTGGCACTGACCAGAAAGCACGAGAGACAGAGCTGGAGGTGAGAGTTAAAGATGCTAAGATTTATTTGCATTGGGTGTGACGAGGATGGGCAGGATTAGAAATGAGTACATTAGAGGGTCAACTCAGGTTGAATGGTTGGGAGAAGTCAGAGAGCGAGATTGCATTGGTATGGACATGTGCAGAGGTGAGATGCTGAGTATACTGGGGAGAAGGATGCTAAGGATGAAGCTGCCAGGCAAGAGAAAAGTGGGAAGTCTTAAGAGAGGTTTATGGATGTGGTGAGAGAGGGATATGCAGGTGATGGGTGTAACAGAACAAGATGCAGAGGATAGAAAGATATGGAAGAAGATGATCCGCTGTGGCAACCCTTAACAGGAGCAGCCAAAAGAAGAAGATGAGAGGCAAATGCTACTGTCTTTCTGTTTCCTCCTTAGTAAATGAGCAAATACTTAAAAAGTAAATTTTCTTCTCTCTTTTGTAATGCTTAGGTGGGCAGATAACCACAGAGCATGCTAAACTGCCAATATCAGTGAATGTATTCTGCCTTAACTGGCACCCCATCTTAAGCTTAGTTCCTGCCTTTCTCCTAAGGCTGAGAATGCACTTATTTTGTTCAGAAGATTGATCATTAATCAAGCCACAAATTAATTTTTGATTGATGAGCAGTTTGGTCATTTTCTCTTATAATGTATATTTTTATTCTGATAGTATTAAACGTAATTTAATATTTTGCAAGACAATTAGTGAAATTGTTTCATGGGTCAGGTTTTTAATTAGTCAAAGGAAAGGTCTAAGTTATGTATTTTCATGAATCTGAAACAACATCTTTCCACACTGGAGGTTAACATCACCAATTAAGTGGCGAGAGCTTATTGCCCTATTTTATATTCACAAAGGCCTGAAAAGCATTAAGTAAAAATCCTGAAACATTGCTATTAACACAGAAACAACATTTGAAATGTTTTGTTAAGAAAATGCCTCTCTTTGCCTTTAGGAACAATATACTGTACACAGTATTCTTGCCTGCGATGCTGTTTTGTTTTAGATTAAATGGAAATTCTTTATGAAATTTTTTTTTTATTTGAACAACTTAGAATGTTGGGCCTATTGTATTTATTTTTATAAAGTCATTATTATTAGATTTTAAAGAGACATGTGCATAAGTTAATGTGTTTATTGTAATATTGCCAGTTTATCCTGGCTATCTCTGAGTCTGAAAGGATGATCTCATGAAAAACAAAGTGAACCTAAAGAAAACAAAAGAATAATCTATTGCCATTCTTGGTTTTCTTAAATAATTTTTTTGTTTTTTTTTGTGGGATGGCTTCCCACTTTTCCACTTCAAAGCCACAGAAACTCTTTCTGACAGTGTTCTGACTCTCAGCAGATCCTAGCCTCTGTTCTTTTCCACTAGTCATTTTTATCTAGTAAAAGGTTGCATATTGTATGTTTATATTCAGATTTAGGCTTGGAATTATATCTGATGTCAGCCTTTAACAATAGAAAGGCCACCAGGTTACACCCTTGAGCCATAACACCCATGAACCTCTGCTTGGCATCAAATCAGTCAATTCTTTTTGGTAGGTATCCAGATTACTCATCTTTTAGAAAGGCTACATATCCAGATTATCAAAATCTGGGACCATGCATTACCTCCTAGAGTGCCTGCTCCTGGTAGCTTCTTGTAAACAGTCAGGTATGTTATTTCAGAATACATTTTTGAAAATAATATGCATCATTGGTTATGAAATATTTGTAAATGAAGCCAGCCTTAGCATAATGCACTTTAAAATAATATTTATGTATATGACCAATATAAAGTGTGTTATATAAAATAAACTGGTCTTGCAGAATGATTCAACCTTCTTCAGACCAGTGGACATGTGGACCACCCTAGACCTAGTCTCTGCAGCTGATGACCTTTCTCACAAAACCAATACAAAAGTACTGAGCCAGTTTCGGCATTGACCACTGGGCAGTGCTACTGATATCAACCTGCAGTACAGGCCCATTATTCCTAGAACCTTCTCCAGAATTATAAGAAGGCTGATTTAGATATGTTCATAGGTGGGTAGAGTAGACAAAAACTGTACTCAAGTGAGAGTAGCGTTACTTGAAAAATAATACTAAGTAGAAGTAAAAAGTAGTCATCGAAAAAAATTACTCAAGTAAGAGTAAAAAAGTATTTGGTGAAAAGACTACTCAAGTCTGAGTAACTGTTTGATCATAATAAATGATTTATTTTTTAGAAATGTTGTAATAAGACATACACAAATATAAAATAATGTGCAAATTCTGCTATTTCCAAATAAAATAAAAAATTAGTAAAAATAAATAACATCTTTACAAAATAAAAATGCACAAATAACACAAAGTTCCAAATCTTAGTTTTTCACAACAAAGCTTTTGAAGCCGATAACTACAGTAGGTAACATGTATGTTTGAACAGTGCAAACTACTTACAGTGACAAGATAACCTGCACACTGACAGCATAATACTGCATATTCACTTGCCTTCAAATAGCACAGCTGATGAAAATAACATTAGAACAAGGCAGCTTGTGCATGACAGAAGTCTCACTTTACCTTGACTATCTGTGTCTGTGTATGTTTGGATTAAAATGTAGCTTGTTCTTCACTCAATGAAGTGATGTAAGTTAATCTACATTTTTCATGTACAAGTGGAACCTTGATTGCAAGTGCTTGGTTTTGAGTGTTTTGCAAGACGAGCTAAAATTTTTAATAAATTTTGACTTGATAAATGAGCAATGTGTGATTAAAGGAGTGATTGAACACCTAAACAACATCTCACTGATAAGGTTCTAATTCTGTATGTAATTGAAAATAAAGCAAGCATGTCACCACTACAGTTAAAAAATATTTTTATACATGCTTTTTTGTGTTTTTTGGGGTATTGACTTATTACAATGCATATTCTTATGTTTATTTTATATTTGTAATTACGTATGCAAAGTTCAAAATATTAACTTTTTTTCCCTTTTTTTACACGTCTTGAAGGTCACATGATTGAAACATTGTACAGGTGATGTAATAGTAGTGAAACTGTAAATGTGGTGAAATTACAGTATACATTACACCTCAGTGGAATAAAGTACTTCTCAAAACTTCTTAGTGTCTGCTTATTTCTCAAGTATGCCCTACAGATAAGATTGTGTTTTCTAGTTTTCACTTTGCTGTACCTTTGACTCTCAAGTAACATCCTGTCCTTTCGATCCTAGTTACCTTGTGGTTTGATCTAATAGGTTTTTATCCTTAGTTGCCCCAGACCATGTCTGTTTAGTTATCATTCTCAGGCATTTTCTGGTGCTCATGAATTTTCAGCACTTTATTGTGCCCATAACAAATATGTGAAACCTCACATTTGGCGACAAATAATGTTAAATCCAAATATTCAACATTTTATTATGTTTAGCTGTTTGAATAGGCAGTAGAGCTTGGAAACTTACAGCTAGACAGGTGGGGCACTTAACCATTGTCTGCAGAGGACTGGCTGACAGTTATAAAAATAGTCTCAAGACAGACAGACATCTGCCACTTAGTCTGATGTTATGCATGCTTACAAACAGAAGTACAACCAAGAGGAAAAACACAATGGCACTACTTTAGTGGGTGATCAAATAAGCAAAATGAAGTAGTAAAGTAGTTGGCCATCTGGCTTTGAGACATAGGTGACAGAGATGGAATTTCAGAAGCTGGAAGAATGGTTGCTAACTATAATTATGGATGTCCTCAATGGCCACTCAAAACAGGACAGCCTGCTCAGTTTTGGCCAAATGTAAAATTTTACTACTTTTCCCTTTTAAGAATAATTATTTGCATTTATATAGCGCATTTCTACTCAAATCACTACTCAAAGCACTCAGCAATTTCAGGTTAAGCCACGCTCAAAAAGCCCAACAGAGCATGGATTCAAACCGACAACCTTCCATTGCCAGTGCAGATTCCTAACCTCAGAGCCACCACTACTCTACTCTATACTACACTACTCTAAAACTAAAGCCAATTTCTTTCTTTAGAATATAAGCAAACCTAGAGGCTTCAGATGCTTCAAAATAAGATTTTACTCCATACAAATAGATCAATTTTACAAAAATAGGTTTGAAAACAAATGAACCCCCACCCCTGAGAAAGAGAGCATGGGCAGCAGAATAAAATTTAAAGCTAGTAAAAATAAGTAAATAGATTAATTAATAAATGAATAAAGATAAATGGAGAAGAAACAGAAATGGGGTGAGAATCTACTTCCTCAGTGCTTTAAAAGCTTATTCTAAAATATTACTGATTAGATCCTGTTTTGAAAAATTTCTGCACAGATCCTCTAAGTGAGAATTACATTTTTTCCCATTTCAAATAATATATACATGAGTTACCACTGACTTAAAAGAGAGAGTTTGATTCTTCCAGTTGAGCAAGATAAGTCCTACGTGCCAATAGTGTAGTGAATGCAATCACAGTTTGTCTGTCCTTCTCCACTTTAAACCCATCTGGAAGAACTCCAAACACAGCTGTTAATGGGTTAGGAGGGATTGTGACACCAAGGATATCTGATAGGCATTTAAAAATTTAGGTCCAGAATGATGTTAATTTGGTGCATGCCCAAAACATGTGACCCAGTGAGGCTGGAGCTTGATTGCAGCGTTTGCAGGTTGGATCCTGCCCTGGAAACATTTTGGACAGTTTTAAATGAGACAGATGTGCCTGATATATAATTTTGAGTTGAATAATTGTATGCTTTGTGCATATGGAGCTCGAGTGAATTCTCTACATTGCTACCTTCCACTCCTTTACTGAGATGTTGAGTGAGAGATCCTTTTCCCACTGTCCTCTTGGATCTTTGAAAGGTAAGGACTGTAAAATGGTTTAATATACTGCAGAAATGCTGTCTAAGTCCTTGAAACTGACCAATATTTTTTCCTGCATAGAGGGAGGAGGGAGGTGAGGAAAATTGGGCAGGTTCTGTTTAACAAAGTTTCTAATTTGAAGGTAGTGAAAGAAATGTGTTGCTGGAAAATTAAATTTGGAATGTAATTGTTTAGATGCAAAAGACGTTGCCTATGTACAGATCTCTAAGTGATTTAATCCCAAATGTTTTCCAGACATTAAAAAGTGCTTTTTAAAATGTTTGAGGGTTGAAAAAGGTGGTTCTCATGCTGAGGTGCCATAGATAAAAGCTTCTATCTTAAAATGCTTCCTACATTGGTTCCATATTCTCAGTGAGTGAAGCACAATTGGGTTGTTAGTATATTGGTGATAACTTGCATTTATTGGGGCACAAAGCCAGGAATGTAAAAAAGTACTGCAGGATTTTATTTCTATTACGGACCAAGCCTGTATATGTTTCATCTATTTGTGTCCAGGTTTTAATAGTTTGCATGTTCACTGCCCAGTAATAAAACTGAAAGTTAGGTAGAACTATGCCACCTTATGCCGTTGGCCTTTGTAGGGTCGCTCTTTGGATACATGGATGTTTTGAATTCAAATAAATGTGGTTATGGTTTAATCTAATTTTAGATTCAAATATAATATTATTATTCAAATATAAGAAGATTTTTAACCCCATGCTTCTTTAGTTCTAGTTTCCAGTATTTCTACATCAAAATAAAATGCAGAAATGGTCAGATATATCAATATGCACAACCTGCCTTATGTCAATTTTTAGTCCTTTTAAAATTACTAAATCCAGTGTTTGTCCTTGACGGTCTGCTATGATCAATTCTGAAATTCTCTTGCTTTAGGCTAATAATTTGAAAATTGAAATTACCTACAGTTAGGAACCTGTCATATAGTTTATATTATAGGTCTGAGAATTCTATAAAAGACAAAAGAAGCACTATTTTTGGTTCTAAAGCTGGCATTTTTTGCTGTTTAAAAGGCTCAAGAAAATATTTGCTACACTCGACTTAAGATACCTTGCAAACCAAATGAAAAAAATGTAATTTGGAGGAGGTGCTTTAATTAACATTGCCACGCCTCTAACTACTGTGCTATAGTGTTACTCAATATAAGAAAATTTATTTTCCTATCAATGATAAAATCATTAAAGGGAAGCCACATTTAAGGTCTTGGAACAGCACAGCTGTATCAGAGTGGTAGGGCAGCTTGAAATGGTATTTAAGCTATTCACATTTATACCTCTTTCTTTGGACTTTTTTGTTAAACTATGGTCCGTTAGTATTATTTTTCTGTTCATTTTGTAAAGCACTTTGAGCTACATTTTTTTGTATGAATATGTGCTATATAAATAAATTTTGATTAATTGATTGATATTAGTGTTGACCAGCAAGTCAACATTATTTGTGGTGAATTTGCTGTGTTCAGCCCTTGTTCATCTTATTATTTTCTGATAATTCAGCCGGTTTAGAAGAACTTTTTTTGCCTAGCGCCTCATAATGCTTTGTGAGGCCAGTGCCACATCCCCCACAGCTGTAACAGCAGACACTGGTTGGGACCAGAGTGTATAATGCTGATCATTTGCATTACTCTGTGGGACGTATTTAGTGGTAGAACAGATAAGTAAATAATGCAGGAGGAGGAGGGAGAAGGTTGGGAGCCTGCACTGATACAGCGTGCCACACTTACACAGGAAGTTCTCAAAATTTTATTTTCATAAAAATGCATGCATAATTAGTCACATGGAAATGTAAAACAAAACTTGAAGGAAACTGATGCCACAAAACAAAAGAGATGCTATGAAATAAATAATAATAAAAGATTTATTACTATTTACAAGACATTTCTATCTTTTTCATGAAGAAAAGTTGCAAAGCATCAGCACAGACAGTTTGAGAGACTTCCATTCAACTTCAAATAAATTGGATGAGCAACGGCTCAATCATGACAATGACACTTTGAATCTTCTGCCTTTAAAAGAATTAAGATTTTTTTCTGACTTTTGACTACGATTTTGAATTTCCACTTTGTTTTGATGAAACATGGATTGCACATCGCTGACAGCGTTTCTTCTTTTAATCTCGGAGGCACAGTGGTGCAGTGGTAAGCACTGCTGCCTCGCACTTAGTTTCCCTACATAATCGGTCCTGTATGAAAGCAGTTGTTTCCTTAACCCTGCATGTCACCAATGTGGGTGATATTCTTAAACATTTCTGGATTTCTCCAAACTCCAGGCGAACGAACACCATGGAGTTCACTCATCACTAGTTATTATAGTGTAATACATACCAGTATAGGTGAAATGGTAATTATATAATTGACATTTATACTGCTTTTGTCCAGATTCTTTAGTTAAAGTATGGTTGGTTATTATAGTGCTAATCTAGTGCACATCTATAGGTGAACCCAGTGCAGAATTATCACATCCTAACACTGGATTGTAGTTAATATTAGGATTGAAGCTATTTAGTCAAAAAAGACAAAATAAATAGCAGATATTGTTAGTGAGCCATCCATAGAAAAGTGGTCTCTCCCAGAGGAGATCCCAGTTGTCAACAACGCTGCCTGTTTCATTCAGGTTGGACACAACAATTCTCACAGCCAGGGTCCTCTCCTTCATTTCCTGAATGTCGTAGTGAAATCCTCTTCAGGAGTTGCGAATGCTGATGTTGAATGTGGTTTATGCTAGCATGGATTACAAATATCCCAATAGTCCTGCCCTTCTGATTCTCAAAGACTGTCAGGGCTCTTCTTTCCATATGTTTAACTTTGTGCCAGGTAAACAAGACATGGAGTTACTCTAGATAACGAAAGTTCACAGGGCAGCGGATCAGGTTACCCACTGTCTGCTGTAAGGATGGGGGGCACAAAGAGTCAAAGCAGGTGTGAGTGATGATGATAGCTTGAGAAAATGGGAGATGACTTAGGTTTGGCCTCCTGCTTGTTTTGCAGATGTTGCCAGATTCCATCATCATCATATATTGTTGTCTAGAGTTCGCTAGAGTAATGCTGGCTCAGCTTAGGATATTATTGGCACAGTGTGAGTAGAATGAGCCAAATCAATACCAGACATAGACTGATTCAAAGTCTCTAAGAGACAAGCTTCTGATCCCTGAGATGTTTTTTGTCTGATAATGAGCTGTTGAATGTGCTACGCTAGGATTCAATCAATCAATCAATCAACATTTATTTATATAGCACATATTCATACAAAAAATGTAGCTCAAAGTGCTTTACAAAATGAATAGAGAAATAGAAGACAAAATAAAAAAATAAACATAAGTCAACATTATACATAGAATAAGAGTAAGGTCCGATGGCCAGGGTGGACAGAAAAACAAAAAAACTCCAAAGGCTGGAGAAAAAAATAAAATCTGTAGGGTTCCAGACCAAGAGACCGCCCAGTCCCCCTCTGGCATTCTACAACATAAACTCATCATATTTTCTGGAAGGACCTGATGATGATGGTCACGTAGACTTGGCTTTCAGTCCATCATTGTTGGACATCATGATGCTTTGAAGTAGGTGTGGTGAGAAGCAGGCCACCAAAGAAACGAAAAGAAACAGAAGAGAGTAGGGGTATGGATTTTAGAGCCACCATGAATAGTTATTATGAAGAATTGAATCTACAGAGTATCAGGATTATGTTAAAATGAAATATTATGTTAAAGTGAAGGATTCTAAATCTTCTGAAGACATGTTCTACCTCGCAGTTGGCTACCTTGAAAGAAAGTGACTTTACAGGAAAACACGACATGAGACTTTTATAATGGGTATTTTTCAAGCTATAAAGAAAAATTAAAAAGAAGGACATTTGAATTATTTACATACTTGGCTTATACAATAGTATCAGAGGATTACTCTGACCATGATGAAATAAAAGATCAGCCGTCAAGCTATGATTACTCACAGGTACAATTACAAATAGTGGTTAAACCAATGACAAGGTGAATTAACATTCAGAGTTTCTCAAAATGCATTTTAAGATATCTTATAAATAATTATATTCAGTCTGCTCTAAGATAACTGAAACATATATTTTTAGATACCTTAAAAGTATTTCAAGGTTTCTTAAATGACATTCTCAAACACCTGAAATGTATTTTTCGGATATCTCAATGCATTTTAATATACAAGGGACATTCAAAAGTTTCTGCACTTTTATATTTTCATCAGAAACGGGCGGGAGGAATAGTAATTGGGCATTAGAAAGTTGGTACAACACTGGGAAAATTGCAACAAAAACAAAGGTGACAATGTGGAAAAGTGATGTAATTTGTTTCTGAAATTCTTAAGAGTTAAAAAAACTGCAGAAAGCTTTTGAACATCCTCCATATTTTAAAATATGCTCTTGTGCCTTTTCAGATATTTGAAATATACTTTAAGATATCTTCATTTTCAATGTGAGATCCTGTCATTTAGGATATCGTGAAATGAATTTGAGATATTTTACATGGAGCTTCACTGGTCTACCTAAAGAAGGACTTTGCCCTGGCAGCCCGAGTTTCAGGCGACAGGCAGGCTTGTCCAGCCTGCGATTGGCTCAAAATTAGTTCAGCTGTTAAAGTTCGAAAAAAGATTTTAAATGTTTGCAGCATCCAAAGTAGGGAGAGATAAATCCAAGAAAAAAAACTCTCTGTTCAACAAGCCAAAATATTTGAATATTTTTTTAAAAATTTATTAAACAATGAAAAAGCAAAAATAAGTTTAGCCTAAAAGACAAAATTGTAAAGCAAACAAACCCAAATGCAGAAACGTAGTTGGCACCTTTCAAAAGCAGAGCCAGAAAGCCAGAAATCCAATTCAATTTTACAAGAACACAATAATACACAAAACATAATCCTACGTAGCAAGCTGCTGTACAGCAGCAAGTTTAAGCATAATACTTTCTGGGTGGAACCCCAGTTGCCTGATTTGGTGGTCTGACTTTGGGTTCCACCCACAGCAATAAGGGAGAAAGGAGAACAATAAGATACATAACAATTAGATACACACATAACCAAAAATAAATCAAAATTAATAAAAATCAAATCATATAAATATACTGACAAAACAAATCTAAAAGCAGAATTAACATAATATGAAACATTAGATTTAAAGAATAAAATGACTTATTTAAAAAGAAACAAACTTAAGCATTTAATTAACATAACATGAAACATTATATTTAAAGATTAAAATGACTAATCAAAATGAAACAAACTTAAGCCAGAATGACAACCCTGGCTGCCATAACAATTCTATTTTTCTCAGTTTCTGAACAAGAGATAGATATCTTTAAAAAGACGGAATGTTATTTCAAGACATACAGTATAAGAATATGGATATGATAAATATTTGAAATACAATTAAAGATGTCTCAAGTGTGTTTTTCAGATATCAGAAAATAGGTTTCTGTCCATTTTCAGACATCTGAGATATACTTCAATATATCTTGAAATAATTTGTTCAGTTTGAGATATTTTAAAGAAATATAGATATCATAAAATGGGCATGAAGTGCCATGCAAGATTAGAAATTTTGCAGGAGTGAATTGACACAACAAAGTTATTTTGAAACATTTTAAAATTGACTTTAGATATATTAAGTTGACATTTGACATATCTCAAATATCTTAAAAAGTAAAGGATATTACTTCAGGTATCTTGAAATAAATTTCTGTTATCTGTAAATGTGAACTGCATTTAAAGAGATATGAAACCATTCTAAGATATTTTAAATGTCTTGATGTTTAATTTTTGTTATTTTATGTTGAGCAACACAAGGATCAATCTGACCAAGCAATTTCATTATACAGACCAAAAAGCGAACAAAATCCATATTACTGTTGTTTATTTAAAGCAGCAGTGGAAATCGGGCAAAATAAAGTTTTATTTTTGCTTATCTGCAATACAATGAGTACAAGCATATACCTCAAATTTAGAACCATCCCAAAAGAGATAAATCTTCTATTACACAAATCAATAGTTATCCATCACCAGCACATTCATAACTAAACAAATATAAACAATCAATAGAAAACAACATTTGATAATTAATCATACATTCAGCAGCTGCTGAAGAATTAAAGAAAAATGCTATACTATCATATTTAAACACCAAGCATGATACTGTAGTAGAATTGACCTCATTGTTAATGAGAAAGTATAAACTTTTAAACTTTACAAAAAGTAGGTTACATTTTGTGCACAAAAAATCCTGGAAAAACAGTAACAAGCACAGTCCAAAGAAAACATACTGGTTATAAGTATGCTGATGGTGAGGAAGAAAACTTGCCATAGTCAGGTTCTAATATTACTGGCAATATTATGAATTTTTGCATCTTGTATCATTTATTTTATTCTTGTTTTATTTATTGATGCCCTCTTATTGTTTCAGGGACCAAAGATGTCATGATTGAGACAGTAAATTGCTAGTCTCACAGAGCTTGGTTCAGGTTCAGGTGCAGGTTACTTTATTTGTACCTGCAGGTAGATTTGGTTTGTCTTAGACATTTTATGAACAACACTTGCAGCAAAAACACATAACAAAAGTACTCAATGTTTCAATCAAATTCACTAAAAATAATTAACTAAATAAATATATGCAACTTGTTCATCTGACCAATGGCTACTGTGACAAAGCTATACTTACACCACTTGTTTCTGCACTTTGGGGCTATAAACCTTTGTTCAGTGGAAGGAAGCTAAACTTCGCTGTGCAAATGGTGGGAGTCATCATTTAAAATCAAGGCAGGTATCCACTTTAACTTTCTCATATAATGGAATGATAAATTGCTGTGACTGATCAATGAGCCTACTAAACTATTTAACAGTTTAATTCAAACAGTATAAAAATCGGTTTCCAAACCATGACAACAAAGAAAATGATAAATCTGATTCAATAAAAGCACAATAGACTATTGCCAACTGGTTCCCCTTTTGCATACAGCATCACAATATGCTTCAAAATTCAATTTTTGAATCATTAATTGTCCCAAGATAATTGAAAGATTACACACTGCACATTAATGGATGTGGCTTCATGCGTGTGGAATGTCTTCTAAAATCAATGATCATGCCTTTAGTCTTAGATGTGTCAAACTGAAGATAGGACTCTTCACACGACTCTTGACAAAGTCGTTGACTGGGCCATAGCTAGTGTCATTATCCTGGGGCCAACTGACAATTACAGAATCTTCTACATACTTTAGGATGGTCTTATTTTCCCACCAACTCTGGCACACTTATTTATGTAGAGGATAAATAATAGGGATGAAAGCACACATCTTTGTGGAAAGCCAGTTGAGGAACAAACTTGGTTGGACAGAATTCATTTACCCTCATTCTTTGTGTCCTATTTGTTAAAAAGTGTGCACATGTGCCCTCCATTCGCTCTTGCATTCCAGAGCATATAATATGTGCATATTGAGTCAATGATGAGTGAATTTTGCATCAAATTGACTTGGTAAAATTAGATGGTTTCACTGAGTGTCAAATTTTTAAACTAATCCAATACCTAATGAAGGCATTGTTCAAAGTAGGGGCGGTGATTTTGAGCTCAGAGCATTCAAAAGTGAAACTTGTATATTAGATTCATTCATTACACACAGACGATGTATTTAAATGTTTATTTCTTTTAATTTTGATGATTATAACTGACAACCAATGAAAGTCCCAAATTCAGTATCTCAGAAAATTAGAATATCAATTAAGACCAATGCAAAAAAAGGATTTTTAGAAATGTTGGCCAACTGAAAGGTATGAACATGAAAAGAATGAGCATGTACAGCACTTAATATATACAGTGGTGTGAAAAACTATTTGCCCCCTTCCTGATTTCTTATTCTTTTGCATGTTTGTCACACAAAATGTTCTGATCATCAAACACATTTAACCATTAGTCAAATATAACACAAGTAAACACAAAATGCAGTTTTTAAATGATGGTTTTTATTATTTAGGGAGAAAAAAATCCAAACCTACATGGCCCTGTGTGAAAAAGTAATTGCCCCCTTGTTAAAAAATAACCTAACTGTGGTGTATCACACCTGAGTTCACACTCCAGAGCCACCCCCAGGCCTGATTAACGCCACACCTGTTTCAATCAAGAAATCACTCAAATAGGAGCTGCCTGACACAGAGAAGTAGACCAAAAGCACCTCAAAAGCTAGACATCATGCCAAGATCCAAAGAAATTCAGGAACAAATGAGAACAGAAGTAACTGAGATCTATCAGTCTGGTAAAGGTTATAAAGCCATTTCTAAAGCTTTGGGACTCCAGCGAACCACAGTGAGAGCCATTATCCACAAAATAGCAAAACATGGAACAGTGGTGAACCTTCCCAGGAGTGGCTGGCCGACCAAAATTACCCTAAGAGCGCAGAGATCGACTCATCCGAGAGGTCACAAAGACCCCAGGACAGCGTTTGAAGAACTGCAGGCCTCACTTGCCTCAATTAAGGTCAGTGTCCACTACTCCACCATATAAGAAAGAGACTGGGCAAAAGCGGCCTGCATGGCAGATTTCCAAGACGCAAACCACTGTTAAGCAAAAAGAACATTAGGCTGTTCTCAATTTTTAAGAAACATCTCAATGATTGCCAAGACTTTTGGGAAAATACCTTGTGGACTGATGAGACAAAAGTTGAACTTTTTGGAAGGCAAATATCCCGCTACATCTGCGTAAAAGGAATAAAGCATTTTCAGAAAAAGAACATCATACCAACAGTAAAATATGGTGGTGGTAGTGTGATGGTCTGGGGTTGTTTTGCTACTTCAGGAACCTAGTCTGTGATAGATGGAACCATGAATTCTACTGTCTACCAAAAAATCCTGAAGGAGAATGTCCGACCATCTGTTCATCAACTCAAGCTGAAGCGATCTTGAGTGCTGCAACAGGACAATGACCCAAAACACACCAGCAAATCCACCTCTGAATGGCTGAAGAAAAAACAAAATGAAGACTTTGGGTGGCCTTAGTCAAAGTCCTGACCTGAATCCAATTGAGATGCTATGGCATGACCTTAAAAGCAGTGGTTCATGCTAGAAAACCCTCAAATAAAGCTGAATTACAAATAATTCTGCAAAGATGGTGGGCCAAAAATTCTCCAGAGCGCCGGTAAAAGACTCCATTGCAAGTTATACGCAAACGGCTTGATTGCAGTTATTGCTTGCTAAGGGTGGCCCAACCAGTGCTATTAAGGTTCAGGGGCAATTACTTTTTCACACAGGGCCATGTAGGTTTGGATTTTTTCTCCCTAAATAATAAAAACCATCATTATAAAACTGCATTTTGTGTTTACTTGTGTTATATTTGACTAATGGTTAAAATGTGTTTTGATGATCAGAAACATTTTGTTTGACAAACATGCAAAAGAATAATAAACCAGGAAGGGGCAAATAGTTTTTCACACTTGGGGAGTTGGGGCTCCTTTGGCCTGGATTACTGCAGCAAAGCTGGCGTGGCATGGAGTTGATCAGTCTGTGGCACTGCTCAGGTGTTATAGAGAGCCATATTGCTCTAATAGTGGCCTTCAGCTCTTCTGAATTGTTGGGTCTCAGTATTGCATCTTCCTTCTTTACACATCCCATAGATTTTCTATGGGTTAAGGTCAGCGAGTTGCTAGCCAATCAAGAACAGGGATACCATGGTCCTTAACAACAACAAAAACATTTATTTATATAGCACATTTTCATATAAAAAGTAGCTCAAAGTGCTTAAACCAGGTACTGGTAGTTTTGGCACTTTGTGCAGGTGCCAGGTCCTGTTGGAAAATGAAATCTGCATCTCCATAAAGTTCGTCCAGCAGCAGGAAGCATGAAGTGCTCTAAACGTCCTGGTAGATGGCTGCGTTGACCTTGGACCTCAGAAAACAAAATGGACCAACACCAGCAGATGACATGGCACCCCAAACCATCACGGAATGTGGAAACTTTACCCTGGACCTCAAGCAACGTGGATTCTGTGCCTCTCCTCCTCCTCCAGACTCTGGGACCTTGATTTCCAAAGGAAATGCAAAATTTACTTTCATCAGAGAACATAACTTTGGACGATTCAGCAGCAGTTTTGTCTTTAGCCCAGGCGAGACGCTTCTGACGCTGTCTCTTGTTCAAGATTGGCTTGACACAAGGAATGAGACAGCTGAAATCCATGTCTTGCATACGTCTGTGCGTGGTGGTTCTAAGCACTTGAATCCAGCTGCAGTCCACTCTTTGTGAATCTCCCCACAGTTTTAAATGGGTTTTGTTTCACAATCCTTCCAGGGTGCGGTTATCCCTATTGCTTGTACACTTTTTTCACATCTTGTCCTTCCTTCCCTTATTAAGGTGCTGGGATACAGTCCTCTGTGAACAGCCAGCCTCTTTGAAGCAATGACCTTTTGTGTCTTGCCCTCCTTGTGCAAGGTGTCAAAGGTCATCTTTTGAACAACTGTCAAGTTAGCAGTCTTCCCCATGATTGTGTAGCCTACAGAACTAGACTGAGAGACCATTTAACGCTTTTGCAGGTGTTTTGAGTTAATTAGCTGATTAGAGTGTGGCACCAGGTGTCTTCAATATTGAACCTTTACACAATATTCTAATTTTCCAAGATACTGAATTTGGGACTTTCATTAGTTGTCAGTTATAATCATCAAAGTTAAAAGAAATAAACATTTGAAATATATCAGTCTGCGTGTAATGAATGAATTTAATATGCAAGTTTCACTTTTTGAATGAAATTACTGAAATAAATCAACTTTGTCATGATATTCTAATTTTATGGCCGGCACCTGTATAACATGTTACATGGGAAGAATCTTTTTGTGAAATCAGATTATTTACTTTTGGCATTTCAGGACATCAATGGACTAGTGGTAAAAATGCATGATACATTGTCAGTGTTAAGACAATAGTGTCTGATGTAACCACTATGTATATGTGTACAAAGTTTGCATGTTTTGCATTTCATTCTCATAACTGTAATTTTCCAGACATTTTATGCTGGATATTATATCAATAAAGATTTGTTATATAAAAAACTGACTGTAGGATGTAAGGTTGAAAGAACTGGCAGCATGTGAAATATTCATTTGCAAAATATACATTTGAAGTAAATAGTACCCCATTAAAAGAAGTTAAAAAGGATAGCCATTAGATTGTGATAACAGAGAGCCACAGGAGATACAGATTTTGTATGTAACCTGAATCAATGTTCCTGAATCAATAAATATGCAATAACAACATTGACACCATTCTAGCAGAAGCATGGACGACATTAACACAGCATTACATTCTGTCAGCAGGCCTAAAACAAATAACTGAAGCAGTTAACATTACTGCCAGATTGGAATTGCAAACATCCCATGACAGAATATAGCCCCGTGTTTTAACACATGAATACATACATAGACCAAAATGCTTATTTAAACTCTTTTTGTTGTTATGCAAAATCCCAATGAAGCTAGAGGTGGAAATACATTCTAATGATAGACCCTGAACATAAAGCAAACAGGTGACATCTGCCAGAAAAAAAAAATAAGTAAAAACTATTAAAGCTTTGATGGGAAATGTTAGGAAATGTTAATTATTACTCATTACTTATAAAAAAAAGTAACTAAACATGTTATATAGTTACTTATTGAAAAATGTAATACGTTATAAATTTTTGTTACAAAAACTATGCATTTCATTTGCCAACATTTATTTTAATCCTAAGCACATTTATAAACCCCCTCATGAAACCAGTAGAAACGCTTGGGAAAATGATACATTTTATGTGTTTCATAAATATGTTTAGCTCTTTATGGTGTAAGTAAATAACATCCATTCCCTTTATCAGTGCCCCATGTGTTCCCCAACACAACCTCGCTGAGACACCAGTCACAATGTTTCAAAATATCTATAACAAATAACTGGATTACAAACTAGACTGACACTTGGGTTTTGTTTCTGGATTGCAAGCAGATACTCTTTTGTGATTGGCTGTGTAATTCATCCTTTTAAAGGATCAGTTTACTGTTCATCCCATTTGCTTCTTGCTTACATGCAGTGGTCCTGTACAAATCATTGACCTTGTCACCCTGAATTTGTTTTTTTTTTTTGTTTGTTTTTGTTTTGCTGTTTAAAAGAGTATTTTCTTAGGGTTGCTTGTTACTTTAAAAGTAATCTGACTACATGACGCTGCTACTTTTTAATGTGTTACCCCAACACTACTCAGGACATTGTCAAGTGAGTTTTGACTCAAGGGATTATTTAATACAGATCATCCATTATCATATCATATTTCTACAAATGATATGTTTTTTAGCCATATTGCAAAATTAAAGATTTCACTTATTAGAAAATATAGAAAAAACTGGTTTATACATTGGTTTCAAGCAGAGTGATCTTCTGAAATGTTTACTGCCAGGCTGCTTAAATTGTTATCTTGAGTCTGCAGTTTAGTCCTTCCTTTGTTTTCCCTCATCATATATATTAACCACGGGCTTACCCTCTCGCTTTCCCAATCCCCGTGGCCTGTGCTACGGCAGCCATTTCCCCGCCTCTACCGCCTTTGTTGTGAAGAGGGGCTGAATACAACAAGGAGATGTGGTCGCTCCACAGAAACCCCTCTTAAATGGTGATACAATGGAAAACAAATAAAAGGTTTTTTACCTCCTCTTTGCTCGATCAGCTGCTCGCTTTGCCCCCATGATCTGTACCCGGGGCCGCTTCAAACATTTAAAGCCTGTACAGCAGCTGTCTCTTGCATCTACTCTTTGTCTCTTATTTCAGCCCTGGTGGTTTTAACTGTTTGCACAAAGTCTGCTAGGACGGAGTTTTTGATATTTTAGTTTATAATTTAAAATTGAATAAGAATCTGAAAATCTAACAACATCACGTTAAAGTTTGATAAATCCTGAAAAGAATGATATCCAACATGTTATATGTAGGTTTTAAAATATGCGATTTAAAGCATGACAAAAAGTGACATAAAACATCACATAAAATTGTTGTAAAAATCTGCACTTTAGGCTTAGGATATATATATATACAGACTAGATATATGTTTTAAATATAAAAATATAATTTAAAAAGCGATATTAATAATAGTCTATATGTATGTAAACTCTGTATAAACAAAAAAACCTAATGAACCAGAGAGTATCAAAAGTTATAAAATTAAAAAAAAATTAAGCAACAGAAAGCTAAATAAATCATTTTTTGGGTATTTTTATTTTTAAACACTTCTTTCACTAGTGAAGACTCTTTTTTATGTATCTGCACAAAAGAGCTGCCAACATTATCTCATAATTTTATGGTAACCAACCATTTGAAATAATAATAAAAAAAAATTACATGTGAAGGTTAAAAGTAAATTACTAAATAACCACTATTCCAGTAAAAACTGATTGAAGACATTCTTGACATTCCCACATTCTACAGTTCTTAAGAATTTTTATACAGCATTATGGATAAGAGATAAACGGAAACCCAAAAGTAAACAGGAGGTATCACTTGCCAAGAATATTGTAAGACATTAGATTACTTTTATCTATGATTAATGATTTTTTTCATTAGACATATTTCTGTTTATGTTATTCTAAATGAATTTATTAATATTAAATTATCAGCTAGTAATTGTTTAAATTTGCAGAAGAGATTAATCCATACTAATAAAAGGCAAAGCCCTCACTACTCACTCACCACTCATCACTAATTCTCCAACTTCCCGTGTGGGTGGAAGGCTGAAATTTGCAGGTTCATTCCTTACAGCTTCCTTAAAAAAAGTTGGGCAGGTTTTATATCGAAATTCTACCCCGTAATGGTCATAACTGGAAGCAGTTTTTCTCCATTTACTGTAATGGAGATGAGCTTCAACCCGGGGGGCAGATTTTCGTGTGACATCATCACCCTCCACGTAATCACGCAGTACATAAAAAACCAGGAAGACCTCAAAAAGCTGAAGAAAACATGCATTATATAATTGAGAAGGCAGCTAAACAATAAGAAGCGGCGAGGACTATACAAACCATATTCATGAGTTCTGCTACTTGGGAAAAAAAGCACATGTAAACCTACACTTTAAATTAAGTTCATAGACAGGCTTACGCCTGGGGTTGTAATTTTGTGCCTGCCCATATAAGGCCGTCCCGTCAGCGCAATCCAATAGCAAACCCACTAAATATTCACGGGTTAAGGACTGTGCTTATGCAGAGGAAGATGAGATGGTCATGGTGGTTTGGGCACAAACTCAGAAACTGCAGAGAAAGTTTTAAGTGCCAGGACTAAGGTAACATTAAATACAGCCATGGACATAGCCCAGATGGCACCAGCACAGCTGGGAACCTTCGATGCATGTACACCGAGCGCTCCCCGTGAACTGGGCGAGTGCACAGATAAAAGCAACAGTTCCAAAGAAGGGTTGAACAAAAACTGAATTAACAATTAAAAGGCAGCAAAAATATGAAGCGCCCGATACATACAAGCATTTCATAAATCCAAAACAAAACAAGTTGAAAGTCAATGTCCCGCTAAAGGAAGACAGTGTAAAAACCTGCTAAAGTGTGTCAGCCCCGATAAAGAAGAAGAAAAGCTGTTTATTGATGCGGGGAAAAACAACGATGAATAAAACCCTGTCATTTTTTAAAGATTGACAAACAGAATGTAACTTCCAACACATCCTCAAATACGAACCTGATTAAAAGAAATAATGATAATCAAATCCTTGATGACAGCAAACCAGAAACCTCAAAAAACAAATACTGTATATTGACAGTCATGTTACGTTTTTTAAAAATGTTTCCCTTTTTTTATAGCTTCTTTAACACACTCGCCCGCTGGATAGGGGTATATATATATGTATATATTTTCCCCACACATACTTAATGGATACTTTTTTGCCATAAAGATTTTTTTGGAAAAACCATACTCAGTGTATTCATTAGATAAACAAAAAAAGTAAGAGCGGGGAAGGATATTATTGAGGCATGCGGCTGTGTGCGGTCAACTCTATCTGAATTGGGGCACATTTGAAAAAAAATATCTTTTCAAGTTCTATTTAGTCCTTGGGTAAAACCCCCAAGGGGCCCGGAAAACATCCCCCCGGGGGCGGTAATTATATCCCCCCGGGGCAGATCATTTTTATAATTGTATTATTGTTATTAAAGCCCGGTATAGAAGCGCTGGTAACACAATAAACTAAGATCCCATAATGAAAAGCGCTTCAGCTCCCTTGCCGAACCCCACCGCTTAATCAAGTTTTCCCCTTTTATGATGCTGCGTTTTTGGGCGGCCAGCCCCACACGATGCTGAAGAAAAGTTGATTCGGGAAAAATAGAGCCTTTAAAACCGGGATAAGGCTGAGTATATTTTACTAAACCCCGGGTGCCCCATTTGTGGAGCAAATGGCTGTAATTACAGAATTTAATCTAAGAGGGCACTATGAGAAAAAAACATCAGGGTAACCGGGAATGCAATGAAAGATACAGAAAGCAGCATAATTAAATAAGAATTTATTCCAGCGGACGCTTTAACCTCCCCCAAATCACAAAGTGTTTTCCCCGGAAGCTGTTTTTAGGGGGAGCACAAATGCCCCCAGTGCAATTTGCCCCACTTTCCCTTTTGCCAAGTAATTTTAAAAACCGCCGCCCCCACGGTTTTCCCAAAACGCACTTTGTTGAAAAAACTGAGCCCCAACCAGGAGTTTGCAGGGGCGCTTTTGATTTCCCGGGGGAAAAAAAAAGTCCGCCTACATGCGGTTCAACCCTTTTGTATGTTTGGTAGCACATATCTGTGTGAGAAGCTTTTCCCGGGGAAAAAAGACTAACAAAAAAGCACACAGGAGTCCCCTTCACTGATGAGCACCCAATCCACCCCTGAGAATCTCCACAACACAGAACCCCCCACAGCAAACAGAAATAACTTGTTGCCAAAAGATCCCAAGGCGCCCAGCTCAAAAATGAAAATAAGGACCCTAAGACAACTGAATGATCTGATTTGTTATTGCTGAAAGGAAATACATTTTATTTATATTTCTAGGTTTTGTTATGGGCATGTTCATATTTTGAATTTGTAAATTTGACAGGATATTTTTTTGGAGAAAAAATCATTTGGGATTTTTAAAAAATCTAAGTTTATTTTTTTTATAAAAAATTAAATGGAAAGAAAGGGAATGTTTGTTTTTTTAACCCCATTTTATTTTAACTTGTTTTTTTTGGGACAGGATATTTTTTTATGGAGAGCAAAATATTATAAGTTTTTTAAAGGGGTTTGGGTTGTTTTATTAAATAACAATATTCCTGTTTTTGTTTTACCATTCCTACCAAAGATATTTCTGTCACTAAAAAAAAATTTCCCTTCTATTTAAAAATTTAAATAGAACTTTGAACAAAAAAGGATAGTTCATAATATCCATGCAGACTTGCACGTAAGAGCGGGAGTTATCCATTTTAACAAGCAGCTTATTGCACTGATAAGTAAATATTGTGTGTGTATATATGTAGATATGTTTTGTATATGTTTTATATATGTTTATTTTGTGTGTGAAAAGGTATGTATATATTTTGTATTTGTGTGTATATATGTGTGTTTTATGTATGTATGTTTTATGTATTTATGTGTGTTTTATATTTTTGTGTATATTTTGAAAGATATATATATGTATGTATTTTGTGTATATGTATAGATATGTATATATATATATGTTTATGTGTGTGTGAAAATATATATATATATATATATATATATATATATATATATATATTTTAAAAAAAAACCCCAAATACCCACCCCCATAAAAAACAATTACTTTGGGAAATTTTTTTTCATTGCTTCTTTAAAAACCCATTTTCCCGGCCCGGGTTTTTTGTTAGTAACAAAAAAATAACCCCCCCAAACATAAAATATGTCAATGTTGTTACTTATTTATGATAAAATTTTCTGCTGTTTTAACAAAAAATTAGATATATTTTAAAAAAAAAAAACCATAAATACATATTTTTTATGATGTTCATAATATATTTTGATCATAATTTTTAACCCGACAGAACTTTATTGCTACAAAGGCAAGAAGACATTTTTTAAAAGAAATGTAGGGGATGCCATTTACCACCAGGAACTTTAAAGGGCCACCCAAATTTTGAAAATTAATCAACCTGACAGCTTTTTTTTGGGAAAGGATACAAAGTCCGGGAAATTTTTTTATTTTAAAGGGGGAACATGTTTAAATCCCCCAAAAAGGTAACTTTTTAACCCATTCTCATTTTTAAAAACCCATCCATTTTCGAACCCACTTATTCTATGATAGTGTCATGTAAAGGGGGCCCCCATCCAACAGAGTTTCCATGTTGAAGAATCATCCAATGCTGAAGGAGGTAAGTAAACCCGAACTCACACAGCAGGAATTTTGTGAAAAAAAAAAGTAAAGCCACTGTGCCACCACACCACCAATCATTTTTTTTCTATTTAAAAATAATATTTCCAGGAAAAATTTAAATATTTCAAACATCATTTTTTTTCTAAACAGAATTTTTTTTGGTGGGTTTTTTGAAAAAAATTTTTTTCCACCCAAAAAATTTAAAATTTTTGAATTTTTTTTTTATCCTTTTAAAAAAGTTTTTTTCAAGAGGTGGAAATTGAGCAATGAACAGTGTCTTGTGTTTTTTAATTACAGGGAAAACCCTGCTGTTTTATCTGTGGAGTTCTAATTAGTTTCTACCTTTTAATTGCAGTGCACAATTATTTTACTATAATTTTTTGGGGTGAGTTGGGGGGCAGAAAAAAAGTTCCCTCTCTTTAAAAACACCCCCTTTAACTATTTATTTACACAGTTTCCTGTTTGAGGATGGGTATTTTGTTAAACTAGAAGACCCAATGGGCAATTTTAAAAAAAGAGAAAAAAAGTGCCAATCTAGAAGATGTTGATAACTTTTTAAATTTTGCCATGTATTACAAGGGGATCCCCGAACTAATTATGTTAAGGTCATTATAAAATATGACTATAAATTTTAAAACAGGAATTCATTTAAGGAAATAAATGCTAAGTAGATCATAATTTTAAAAAATATAAAACCCCCATATTTAAAAACCCTTTGGACTATTAGAAAAAAAAAACATGGGGTGCTTTTCTACTGAAAAAAACTTTCTAAAGGAATAAGAAAAAAGTTTTTCACATTCACCTTCTATATATTTCCTTTTTTTGTTGTGGGTGATATAAAAAAGTATCCAATATCCCTTTTTCAATTCCCCCAAGGGAATACAAAACCAAAATTGGGCAAGAACGGCCATTCAGCCTACAAGGGTTTTATTTAGCTAATTTCCCTTTTTAAAAAGCTGAGTCAAGTTTTTTTTAAAGTGTCCAAAACCCTTTTACATGTTAGGTTTCCCCATATCAAAAAAACCCCCTTTTTAATGTTTTAGACATTTACTTTTAAAACCCCAGTGTCCTTTTTTTGAAAATTTATTTCAAAAAACAGCGGGGTCCACTGTAATGATTCCCTTTTTTTAATTTGCAGCCCTGGAATTAGGGCCCTTTTTCACCTTCTCTGACCCTTTTCAAGTGCATCTTTTGTTTTTTAATGAGATGGGTATTATTTTCTTTTAAAAATTGTGTTCTATGATTCCCAAATTTTCGTAGAATAAAAAAAAAAAACCCCTCTTAAAAAATTTTTTGAAAAACTGTATTTTCGGGGAGTGTGATAGATGCAACTACAGTGACCTTATGTATGCCCCCATGCCCGGGAAAAACCCGGCACAACATGAAACCCCCGGGCATCTAGTAGTTTGAGACTGAGATTAGTGGGGGAGAGCAGAGGTGAGCAATGCTAACCTTTGGGGGACGCAGGGTTTAAGGTTTTTTTCTATGCAGTTGCATTATTAGAAGGAATCCTTGCCAATTATGTAATTTCATGGCATGATGATGTTTTTTAAAGCTTAAACGTTTTTCTTTCTTTGTAAATTATTTTTTCCCCAAGAATATCATCTAAATCAGGGGGGTTTCCCAAACTTGGTCCTGGGAACCCCCTGTGGCTTAAGGTTTTGTTCCAACCACATTCCTAATTTTCCGGACAACACCTGATAAAACTGAGCTTTTTAATTAGCAGTATTTATTTTTCGACATTCCCGAAAAAATATAGCAGCATGATTTTGTACATTTATAAGACATTTATAAATATTTCTTTCTTTTGCTATAGATTTAAATGCTCAACTCTTTTTTTGATTTCAAATTTTACTTTGCCCTTTCTCGTGCAGTTTTCCCCTTCGTTTTATCTTAATAATGGCAATTTAAAAAGCAAAATCAGGAAAACAGGCAAACAATAGGGGAATAATCAAAGGGCAACCTTTTAAAAGTTAAAAACCCGTAATTAGTAAAAAAAGGATTAATTAAACAATTAGAGCACCTTGAAAAGCAGAAAAAAAAATCAAGAAGAAAATACTGCTAAAAAGAAAAAAAAAATACATTATTCCCATATAACTGCTTGGTACATTTTTAAAATATATATTTTTAGCTAACTTAGTTTTTAATTTCTATATTGCCCCCCAAAAAAAAACTTAAATCAAATTTAATTTTAAATTGCCCCAAAAGTTCAATTAAAAAAAAAGTTTGGGTTGGCCCCAAAAACCCGCAGCCAAAGGGGGCCCCAGGACCAAGTTTAAAAAAACTGATCTAAATGAAAATCAAGATTACATCTTTCCTGGAAGAAGGGGGGCCCGATTCCCCCAAAACCGATATTGTAATTTTTTTTTAGTTTGTCAAAAAAAAGGTGTCATTTTGCTTGACTTTTTACTACATCTAAAAAGATATGAAGCCTAAAATGGATGAGTAATTCTCAGTCCTTCACTTTTTTCTCCTCACGCCCCCCTTTCCCAAAATACAGTATTTTACTAAACTAAATAGTGCATGATGAATACACACACAACCCAAAGGAGCAATTTAAACATGGCTTATACCCATTGACTAAAACAAGAAAAAGGGTTCAAAATTTAACAAGTAAGACAACTAATGAAGAGCATTTAAACAATAAATGCTATATTAGCAATAATTGACCCATTGAGTTTGTTGAACAAAACCCAGCCACCAGCCAAATGATTTTTGCCCCCCCACTGGTATGGGAATGAGACAACCAAAAATAATAAATTCACAATCAGTGTTTCTTTATTTACAGGGGAAAAAATACAGATAGGGGGGGTTTTTGAAAAAAACTCTATGTCCTGGTGACATTTTAAAAATCAAAAAATAGAAATTTGCCAAAATAAAGGAAAAAAAGGTTTTGCATTTAAAAATAACCAGTATGAATTACTATTCTTAAAATTTAGAGTTTCCCCCAATCATTCTATTTGTTTTTTTCAGGTGTTTAAAACCAGGCTTAGTCAAAAACAACCCTGTTTTTTAATGACCAATGAACTCCCCCTCTATTGTCCTAAGTGATTCTGGCCACCATCCCCCCCACCACAGAACCCTTCACAAACAAGCCCACCCCTGCACGATTCATGAACCCCCCCAAATAGACATGTTTTCTTTTTCAACCCTTTAGTAGGCTTATTTTTATACCCTAGTACCAAACCTTATGGCCTCCCCATATACTTTTTTTAATTACTGCCTAACTTTTTTTGGGCAAAACCCCCATCCACCTAAGAAATGCCTGGAGGGAAAAGCCCGGGTTTACTGGGACTTAATTAGCTCCTCCTCCTCTTCCCAAACATTTCATTTCTATAATTTTTAAATGAAAAAGCAGGCTAAAAAAGTTATCTTTAACCCATGAGGTTTTTATCACATTCACTTGTTATTTTTTTTTTTTTGTTGACATTTTTTTTTTTAAATTTTTAGGGTTTTATATTTTAGGATTGTGCTAAAGTGCCAGTCATGCCATGGCAGCATTTAAAATATTTTTACACACGGGGTAGGGGAAGCAGCTGGGGGCTTAGGAAATACTGTTTATACATCTGCCCAGGGGGGGGTGCACTGACCCCTTTCTGAGCTCTGGGGCCCAGGGGAAACCCAAGGAGGCATTTCCAGGAAGGAAAACCCCTCCGCCGCCCCAAGAATGAGGTCACCCCCGCCGCCCTAAGGATGATGTCTTGTTCCGCCCAGAGGATCACATCTTTTCCCCCTCTGGATAAAGCTCACTGCCTTTTGTTTGGGGAGGCAGTTCTGTTTTGGACTTGTGTGTGACAACTGTTTAAAATGCTCAAAGACTTTTGCAGCCGGAAACCAATTAAACGGGTGGCTGCCCCAAACCTTCTCCCCCGGGCCCTTTTTTGGGGTCTTTCCCCTCCCCTTCTTAAACCAGGGGGGGAAAGTGGGGGGTTTAGGAGGGCCCGGGGGCGGAAACCCCAGGGGGAAAAAACCCGGGGAACCCCCCTTCATAAAACCCCAAGGGGGGTTTTGGGGGAAAAAAAGGGTACCCCGGGGGCCGAGTTTCCCAGGCAGGGGGGTGGGGGGGCCGGGAGGGTTCAGGAAGGCCCCCGGGGGGGGGCAGGCCTTCCCCCCCACGGAGAAATCCTGTTTTTCCCAAAAAACCCCCATTTCCCCCCGGGGGGAAAAGGGAAGGACCCCAAACCCGGGCCCGGGCTGGCCTGGGGGAAACACCCCGGGGCTCCCAGCATGTCCTCAAAGCAGTCCCTTCCCGCCCTAACCCAGGCTTCCCCAAGTGCGGGGGTTAATACCCGGGAACAAGGGGGACCGAGGGGAAATGGGGGGTTTGGGTCCCTTAAAAACCCTCAAGAATAGGGAGCTTTTTTGGGGTTTAAAAAAACAGGTTTGCCCCAGCGTTTCGGTTCCCATTCTAGCAACGGGGATTAAAAAGAAGCCGTTAAATGAAAGGAGAACCGCCAAAATACCCGGGATTGGTCTCGGGGGAACCCTTCCCAAAGCACCGGGTCATCCGCCCCTTTTCCAATCCTGGGGGCGGGGACGGTTGGTAGTAACGGGGGTAGTTTGGGGAAAGCACCCTCTAAAAACTTTTGGCCTCGCTTTGGGGCCGTTTTTCCCCCCCAACCTAACAGCCCAGGAGGGGGCAGCCGGAGTGAAAGACACCGACCGCCGCGGGCTACTACGCATCCACTACCCCCGCAGCGGGGAGGAATCCCCTTTTGAGGTCGGGGACCGACCCCCCTTCTGAGTTGCACTTTCGTTTAGGGGACCCGTTTTTCAAGAGAGAACAGTGGAATGACGACTTCTGAAACACATAAAGAATGCAGGGCCTTAAGGGGCCAACGACGGGCCCATGCCAGGGGACCCCTTTGTCGCGACAATGTTTTGTTGTATGGGGCGTGAACATGGGGGGAAGGGCCCCGGGTTCGCTAACCCCCGGGACCCCCGGGGCAGGTTTGCAAAGAGACCCCCCCCCACCTTCTTGGGGGCCATCCGCCCGAAAAACATTGGGAGCAAATTGCCCGCTTTTTTGGGCCGGGGTTAATGAGGAGGCGCCGCTTTTTGCTTCCTGTCCGAATGTCAACGCGGGGAAAATTTCCCAGGAGGGACCGCCTCTGATTCCCCCTTTCCCCTTGACCCCTTTGAAGGATTGGGGTTGACATAGAACCCTAGAACCTCAGCCCGAGGATATAAATAAACTGCCCTCGGGGGATTATGCCACCCGACCCCTGAAGCCTGGGGCCCGCCCCCAAAAAATTGCACGGGAATGTAGGAGTCTTTTTCCAGAGGCATTCCAGAGAAGTCCTGACAGACCAAGGAACGCTTTTACCTCGAAACGCCCCAAAAACTGCCAAGATGAAAATAAAGATTTAAAAACCCCGGTATCATCCCAAACCATGGCCTAGTGGAGAGATTTAACCCCCTAAGCAAAAGGGAAAGGGAGTCAAAGGATGGGGGGATTACCAACTCTCCCCTGTCCTCTTTGCATATCAAATTCCCTTTTTTCCCGGGTTTTTCCCTTTGAATTACTGTAAAAGACAACCCGGGTTTTTGATATTTTAAAGAGGGTTGGGGAAGGGAGGCACAGCCCCCCCTAATATTTTAAAATATTTCCCCAAATTTCCGGGAGATTTTATGCAATAAGACCGATTCTAAAAAATCAAAGAGGAGGCGAATCAGCACAGGCCCGCTTTATGACCCGGGACGACTTCCCGGGGTTCCAACCGGGACGGGGAAAGGTTTGGTACCAACTTTTCCCTCTAAACTGTTTCCCCCTTGGTAGGCCCCCAGAAATTGGAAAGGGAAGGGGTTGTGACTATTTGGTGAAACAGCCCAACGGGGCCAAACTGAGGAATATATCATGTAAACCCCGTGAAACCGTGGGGGGGGATCCCCTCCTCCTCCGACAGCCCCCCGCCCTTTGCTGGGAAATAAGTTCCCATTTCGGGGGAGAGCTATCCCCCGGCAGAAACAAGAGCTCGAGCTTTCCGCCTTTTTCCCAGAGGGGGAAGTGAAAAAACCCGTCGGGCCTCTCTGATTGCGCAAAATTGACTGACCCGGGGGATGTCCGGAGACCTAGACTCGGGGGCAAAAAAAGAAAGGGGGCTGGAAATCGCTTAATGCTGGCACTAGGGGTAATAGAGAAAGTAGTAGTCCCGGTCCAGTCCCATCGCCTTGATTGCTGCCTGACGGGAGTTGAGGTTTTGCAATGACTTCCCCGGGGTTAACCGCCACCCATGTTATCCCAGCCTCGGGGATGACCTCCCCCGGGGCTGGGACCAGCCAAATTTTGACTACACTTGACATGACAAAGGGGTACGGGGGTTCCTTTAACGGAGTCCCGGGGAAAACCGCTTTAGACCCTAGCGGGCACGGCAGTTGGTCCTTCCCCTTGGTTCACGGGCCCACTTTTTAGCCGCCTGGTGGGCAAAGTGCTCCCCCCCATAACCGTCTGTGCGCCTTCGATGACGCGCCCTTTATTCCAGACCTGAAGGAACACAAAAGCAGGTCACAGCAGATTACGGACGCTGGGGAGGGGGGTTCAATCAACCCCAAGAAATGCTTTGGGGAGGGCCAAATATTTGGGCTACCTAGGGGGGGTACGTGGACCACAGTGTTCCGTTTGGTTTTTAATGGCCTGGCCCCGCCCAAACCGCGAAGTCCAATCCTTTTCGGTTTGGCGGTACCACAGGGGTTTGGGTTTGCCCGAGAGGGGTTTGACCGATTTTACAAAGAAAAAAAAAGCCCTTTAAAAGGTGGTATGGTCTGATAAAGCGGGGGTGATTCAGTGACTTAAAAAGGGCTCTTTACTTCAGCACCATCTTGATCTCCCAACTTCTCTTCCTTTTTTCCTTTCCCGGGTGAGCCGGGCACAGGCTTAGGGGGCCGGGTTACCAAAAACGCCCAGGGGTTGAACACCCCGTATGTCCTGAGCCGAAACTGTTGGGCAGGGAGACCAGGAGGGGGTGGAGAAAGAGGTTGGGCCCTCAAATGGGGGGTAACCAGCGCGGATCCTCTTTGGGTTTACTTGGTGAGGATCATGCACCCCGAAGTGGATCCCCTTTACAGGAGTCAATCCACGGGGAAGGGTGGTTTTTGACCTGCAGCAGTACAAGTATACCCGTCACGAAGGGGTCTTTCCAACGATGCCCCTCTCCCGGCCCACCCTGGGAGGTCGCCCCACCCACGGGGGCTGGGCTGAGGGGGAGTCTTTTCACACAGGGGGATGGGAAGCAGCTGAAGGGCTTAGGAAATACTGTTTTTACATCTGCCCAGGGGGGGGCACTGACGCCTTCTGAGTTCCTGCAGGTCTTACCCGGAAATCCCACCAGGAGCCCATTTCCAGGAAGGTCACCCTTTCCGCCCCAAGAATGAGGTCACTTCCGGTTCCCGCCCTAAGGGTGATGTCATTAGCCGCCCAGAGGACACATATTTCCCCCTTGTTTTAAAGCTTACTGCCTTTTCTTAGGGAGGGTTCTGTTTTGGACCCCTGGGTTTTTGACAACTGTTTAAAATTTCCTCAAAGACTTTTGCAGCCGGAAAAACCAATTTAAAAGGGTGGCGCCCCAAACCTTTTTACGCCCTGGTTTCCCCCTTTTTACAAATTTTATATATATACAAAGTGTGAAAACATTTCCCTTCATGATTTCTTTTTCTTTGCATGTTTGTTACACAAATGTATCTGATCATCAAACACATTTAACCATTAGTCAAATATAACACGTAAACACAAAAAGAGTTTTAAATGATGGTTTTATTATTTAGAGAGAAAAATCCAAACCAATGGCCCGTGTAAAAAATAATTTCCCCTTGTTAAAAAAAAAAACCTAACTGTGGGGATCACACTTGAGTTCAATCCAGCCACCCCCAGGCCGATTATGCCACACCTGTTTCAACAAGAAATCACAAATTTAGCCCCTGACAAAAAGAAAAGACCAAAAGCTCCCCGGGTAGACATCACCCAAAATCCAAAAAAAATTAGGAACAAATGAGAACAGAAGAACTGAGATCTATCAGTCTGGTAAAAAAAGCCATTTTTAAACTTTGGGGCTCCAGCAACCACAGTGAGGAATCCACAAATGGCAAAACATGGGAAAGGGGTGAACCTTCCCAGGAGGGCCGCCAAAAATTTCCCCAAGAGCGAGACACTCATCCAAGAGGTCCCAAAAAACCCCAGGACAACATCAAAGAACTGCAGGCCGATTTCCCCCAAAAATCAGTGTTCATGACTCCACCATAAGAAAGAGACTAAAAGCCTGCATGGCAGATTTCCAAGATGCAAAAACCCCTGTTAAGCAAAAAACAAGGGCTCATCCAATTTTCTAAGCATCTCAATGATTTCCAAGACTTTGGGGAAAAAATTTGGGCTGATGAGACAAAAATTTAACTTTTGGAAGGAAAAGTCCCCTACATCTGGCGAAAAAAGGGAAACAATTTGAAAAAAACATCATACCAACAGTAAAATATGGTGGTGGTAGTTGGGGTGGTCTGTTGTTTTGTGCTTCGGGGCCGGGAAAGGTTTTGGGGTAGAGGGGAACCATGAATTCTACTGTCTACCAAAAATCCTGAAGGAGAATGTCCGCCATCTGTTTGGCAACCGTGAAGCGACTTTGGGGAACAGAACAATGACCCAAAACACCCAGCAAATCCACCTCTGAATGGTGAAGAAAAAAAAAAATGAAGACTTTGGAGGGCTTAGCAAAATCCTGACCTGAATCAAATTAGATGCTATGGCATGACCTTAAAAAGGCGGTTCATGCTAGAAAACCCCCAAATAAAGCTGAATTAAAATTCTGCAAAAATTAGGGGGGAATTCTCCAGAGCGAAAAGACCCATTGCGTTATCGAAACGCTTTTTTTGAAATTATTAAGCCAAAAAGGGGGCCCAACCAGTTCAGGGCAATTACTTTTTTTAAAGGGCCATGGTTTGGGTTTTTTTCCATAAAAAAAATCCATCATTAAAAAACTGATTTTGTTTTATTTTTTTGTTATATTTGACTAATTGTTAAAATGTGTTTGATGATCAGAATTTGGGGTGACAAACATGCAAAAAAATAAGAAATCAGGAAGGGGGGAAAAAGTTTTTCACACCACTGTATACTGTTTTATATGGTTTTCGTTTATATATATATATATATATATATATATATATACAGCCTCGATAAGCCCCCTTTTACTTATCCGGGGTTTTTTATGTAAGCATATAAATATAAAAACGGATTTTTGTTGCCCTGGTTCTGAGACAATTTTTTTTCTTTCCCGTAAAGCTTCCATTTGGTTTGCCCAGTTGATTTCATACATGGACGCCAAATGATGACTGGGGAAACAACCCAACGAAATTGTAAGTTCTCCTGACTGAGAAGCAACCAACAGAGCACGCACTTAAGTTCCCTGGTGTT
>NW_024385903.1:0-46009 GCF_016835505.1 Polypterus senegalus
TTTCTCCGAGTGATTCGGAATTAAAGACCCCGACCCATAGTTTAAGCGAGTTGAGTGTGATGACAGAAGGGGCAGGGGAAGCGCCGATCGAACCAGAGCAGCTGGAAAGTGCTGTCTCCCAGAGCGATGCGGTGCTGAAGACGCCGCCTCCGAGTAGATTAAGACAGGAAGACAGGGGATCGAAGGGATCTCCGATAGAACATTCCCCCTAGGTTCTCTGGGGAGGCTATGCAACACAGCCAAGGCCCAACTGATGGGTCCTCGTGGAGGAAGACATCCCTCGCGGGGGTTGGACGCTCTGCCTCACTGGACTTTGCTAAGGGGAGGGAACTGTGAAGGATGGCCAGCCATATATTCCAGCCCATACCTCCAAACCACCAGATGTAGCTCTCCCAGCAGCATGGATGTTCCTCGAATTCCAAGCAGGGCCTCATGGACCTTGTTGTTTTTATAAACAGCTCTCCTGGATACCTTGGGGACCAGCAGGAGCCGCTGTAGGGAAGCTTCGGGAGTGCTACGTGCCATATAACCCGGAAGTATGTCCTGGTCACATGAACAGTAGGAACAACGTGCTTCTGGGGTGAAGAATAACACTTTGTATCTGACCCAGAAGTGATAAGGAATTTCATGGAATGTAAGGTGGATTCACTTCCGGGTCAGGAGATATAAAAGGATCTTGGGAAATGAGCTGAGCTGGGAGGAAGGGTGGCTGTGTCTGAGAGGAAGAGGAGAGTATTAGTAGTAGTTATTGTGTATTGTGTATTTCTTTAAGTGCTTTTGAGGTATTGTCTTTTGGTCCCTAACTTGTATTAAGGAATTGGGTGTTATGGTGCATGGAATTAATGAAGAAGGTGAGAATTCCTGCAATATTTGAATTTTGATATTTTCAACACATTGCTTTTAATTCCCTCCGTCTGATTCAACTGCCTTCCATGCTCTTTTTAGGGAGATTTCATTATTCATTCTCTGGATTGGGGTTATTGATTTTTTTTCAATTAGCATTTCTTTGGCCTTGTTGATTTGTTCTATGATTTGAAAACCTTTTGTAGTTGAATTTTGGTTTTGGATGTTTGGTTGTACTTGCTCAATCTCCTCAGAACGTGCCGATTCACTATTGTGGTGCCTATGTCTGATGTGTTGGCTCATTCCCCTTTTACTGTGAAATGAGCTGTTGCAATGGAAACAGTTGAACTTCTTTTTGTTGGGAGAGCACTTAGATCTGTGGCATGCAATCACATGGTGGTTTTTGTTTGTTTGTTTTGTTACAATTGCTTCACTTGTATATTATTCTGGTGTTATTGTGACATTTTATAGTGTTTTCTTAATTTGAAGAACAATTCACAGACGTTTCCACAAATTTGGCAATGAAGATTTTTGGTGGGGATTTCCACCATAAGATATTGCCCTGGTGTGTAGTACATCTTGATCAACGGGAGTAGAACAGAAAAACAGAGAGGGAAATTAGTAAAAAAAAATAAATTAAATGAATAAATAAAACATTAATAATGATAAACGTATGGCATTTCTGTTTGAATATGGTTGATTGATCACTGAACATTAGAGGTTTATGTGACGTTGACATTGCAATCATTGATTGAGGTACAGTCATTGTATTTGAAATAGAGTATAGGTAAACTGATATTGAGCACTAGTGTTGATTCAGTTGTGATAGGTTTGAAGAAGAGTTTGACAATTGATTTTGGCTAAGGTTGGAGTAGAGTAACGAGACAGACACTTGGAGTTTTATTAAATAACAAGACTGAGACTTGGTTTTGGTTTTTTGCACGCCTGTTTTCGGCTGATCCTTACAACCGAACTCTCTCAGGCAAAGAGCTCGGTGGTTTGGTTGAGATCCTACCAGCAATACATGTAGGATGCACGCGAGATAATATTGATAATATAAAGATCTCAATTGATCCAGGTGCCACCAAAGGTTTGCCCAGGAGATACAGTTGGCTAGTCCCTTGGCCATTGCTCCTTAGTGAGGGTCACAGACGCGTCTCCTCTGTCCACCACTGGCGCTACCATCACCCAGCTGGGTTTACCTGAGATTGACTCCCCTCGTTATTGACTCTGGGCTTATATCTGGCCATAATGCTGGTCAGTAGTCAATAATGTTTATCCACAAATGGGGCAAAGGGTCTGATTCGACGAGCCCAAAGAGTGGGACCACCGACCACAGTGTCCCTTGACCTGGCCGAACCAAGCCTGTCTCATGATGGATATGACTGTCCCACTTGCTGAGCTACAGGTGGGGCAATGGTCATCTAAAGATATCCTGCAATTTCATAGCCAAGTGTTTCAAAAGGCATCTCAGGCTACTGATTCCACTCCTTCCCCATAAATGAGTACTGTGGTCTCTTGCTCCAATGGATGGGTAACTACTGGGACAGCACCTACATGTCCCACTCGCTGAGCCACTGTGGTCACTCTGCTGATGACCACTTGGCCCATCATCATTAAACTTGAGTTGCTCATGGTCTCAGGCTACCTTCACTCGCTCCCTTCACGTCTGTGTACTGCGACCGGCCTTCGGCAGTCAGTCTTTCGCTCCTAGGACATCCTTCTTAGCTCTCTTGATTGTAGATTCCTCTTTCTGGGTCTACCCCTGTGATGCAAGGAACTGCAGTGACTTATACAACACTTCATTGAGGAGGAGGTTAGAGTGTGTAAAGTTCCTTCTTGGGTTAAAATCTTTATTGAATCACTGCTTATTTGTTCATTTAATAATATGAAAGTTCCTTTGGAATCTCTTTTAGTATTTCCACAGAGCCTTTACTCAGAGTTGGGTGGAACGCCACAGAGCCATCGTAGCCTAAAAAAAGATTGAGCGACTCACACTGGCAAAAGACATTTTTTCCAAATCTAAATGTTCCACTTTAAAGGCTCAGTGATTAATGCACTCAGGAGATCCAGCTGAAAATCATGATATGCCATTTGTGCATATTTCAGTTTTTTTAATCATTTTGCTATTTCCATCCATTACTGCTCATTGGCTGTATATATACAAATTAGAACCCAGCTTTTTGCAATTTTTTCCAACCCGAAAGTTTCATCAGTTAATTTAATTCAAGTCAATGTGGTGAAATCCCAGCATAGGAGAAGGATTCAGCATCAGTCACTCCAGTCAATGATACAAAATCATAGAATAGAAAAAAGCATGAGCGACTTGCACTGGCAAATGACACAGTTTTCTCCAAATCTAAAAGTTCCACTGCAATGGCTGAGGGATCGATGCACTCTGGAGATCCTCCTGAATATTTTAATATGCAATTTGTTTATTTAGGCTTTCTTTCATCATTTGGCTATGTCCATCCATTACTGCACATTGGCTTTATATATACAAATCTGAACACAGCTTTTTACAAGTTTCTCCAAACCAAGTCACAGAACTGGTAAAACTCGTTCCTTGGCACCAACACTTAAAATATTAACAACTACAACAGCATTTGTATATTTAGAATATTTTATTGAACAAAGCACCAAAAGAAAGTTACAATACAAAAACAATTCAATTAACATGGAGATAATTAAATAGTACAAAAAAATAAATAAGTCCTTTTTTTCCCCCAGTATTGCAACAGTGATTTTTAAAGGTCAAAGCCAGTCCAGGTCCATTCCTTCATTTTTTGAAAGATTTCTTTTTTTTACCCCATAATCGAAAAAAAATTCCTTGTTTGCCCCAATGTCCTTGTTTGCGATGAACAGTACAACATCCCTCGGACCCTCTCCAGTATCTATGGTGAAACACTGGGGCTGCAGGTTGGCTCATTTGGACGAGTGGTTAATTAGACGACCAAACGTGTCCATATCCGGGTGACATGGACAAGGAAATGTTTGGGCCTCAATGCAGAAGGTCTCCTGTCTTGAGTTCTTACAGAAGTAGAGGTAGCCCATCTCACCAGCCTCCACATCCTTCATCTTTATTTTGCCTTCCTTGCGGCTGATAGTTCTTTCGTGGTAGTCACAGACTACCTCCCCCTTCTGGAACCTTCTACTGGTTTAAACTTCTCATCCTTTACCTGGGATATTGTCGCAGACAACCAGTCATTTCCACTTCTGGCTAGAGACATACCGCTGAATGTATTTGTCCTGTGGTATATCCTTCATGGATCCTTCAGGCTTCCACATGTCATGGATCTTGGTAGCGGAAGGGATGTTGATTGTCCACCCTTGCTGACTTATCCTCTTCTCAATATGATGAAGGATAGGTTGTCATCTGCAGAAAGATGCAAAAAAACAGGATAGAGAAATGTTACTTTGACTCACACAATTCATGAAATAGTGTAAATTACCAGCTCTAGTTTTTTAAGGACAGGAACAATAGAAGAAAACTTACAAAGAATGTGTTGTAGAGCTGAGCAGGAAGCCCTCCAGTGCCAACAGTCACTACACATCCTATCATGCATCCCAGTGAGCACCTCCCTCTGCTTCTTCTTGGGGACTTCACCATCCAGTGTCACTGGTAATTGCATAGCAAGATTTTCATATGACTGTTGCTCATCCAACTTTTCATTGAAGACTGCAGCATCACCTCTGTTCCTGGCTGAGGTCGTCTCACATCTGTAAAGAAAAACAAAAACAATTTAAGACACAGATTCAAAAGAAACTCATTGAATTCTATGGAAGTATGTTTTAAAATGAGGACAATTGTCAATTCAACTCACTCTGAGCTACTCTCACTCATCAGGTTCTGTATGATGAGCTTTTCTCTGGCAATGGTGTCTAGCCAGGCAAGATGGTAATGTTTCTCTGCAGTAGCATTACTGTGGGCCAGGTAGTCAGCCGCGGTGCTCTTCTCAATGTCGTTACAGGATCTCATTGCTGCTGTTTCCAGGACCCCCCTGGCCACACCGGCGGTGAACTCCTTGATCTTGTACCTGTAAGCACATGGTTATAAACATATTTCCATATTTTCATTTAAACAAAAAAAAAAGTTATTCATTTCAACAAAAGGTGTCTTTTATGATGACTGACTTTTGGTGCAAACGATTCACATCATTAGAGGGGTTATAAATAGGATTACCAGTGGTGGATAAGAAAAACCTGTTTGAAGGGTCGTCCTCAGCCAGGGGATGCCATTCCTTCACGTAGATTTTGAGTATTTTCACAAAATACAAATCGAACCACTGCAAAGATAAAAGAAAAGTCACAATGAGCAAGTTGTACTGTCAACCTCAGAGTTCCCATCTGTGGACTCTTTCTATCTCTGACAGTACATTGAGATCCACATTGGATCACACTTAGTTTACATACCTGCTCCTACTCTTGATTTCGCACCAGAGTTGCCATCTGTTGGTTGGATGTTTTGTTCTCTTTCACCCCAAAGATGGCAAATCTTTTTTCTTCATTCCCGACTTTAAGGAGCTGCTCCTTCCGGTTAACCCATTAAGAGACCTGGAATGATAAAAAGAGGAATGACAGTTACACTCAAATAATGTGCCACTATAAATTGTCAGCTTGAGAATATATGAAATACAAAGGAAATCTTAATGTCATGATCTTCAATACACAGGCCTCTAAAGGTGGAAATGGACGATAACTGCTTCTAAGTAATACAGAACCAACAGGTGCTCCTCCTGGGACGTTGGCTCATCACAAAACAGTTTGGAGATGACAGAGAGGAAGTCTCTCTTCGACACCTTGAAAATGAGATGGCATTCTCTCGGTGTTGGCAGATCAGCATTCATCTGTCGGTATTTAAACGGGTGAAAGAAAAATACACACACATATATCTATACATGATTATCTTTAAGCTTCAAATGACCAGAGCATGATTTAAGTTCATGAACAGAAAAGTGACGATGCGTGACAGATTAAGAAATGGCATACCTTTTTGTTGCAATTTCCTTTGAAACCTGTTTGGAGAAGGTCTTCTGCATGTGACTGAAATAGTCCGTGTACATCTTAATCTGATTGTGTTTCTCCGGGTTCTGCAGGGTGAAGTTGGTCTGGCACAGAATGAATGTGGTGAACCGTTTCACACTCTTCATATAATTCATGACCGTCTGGAAGGTGAGCCCAGCCTGATGAAGCTTCAGAAAGTATGCCCTGGTCTTTTCAATATCATGGATGAAATTTACTTGCCTCATTTTCATCCATGTAGAAAAGGAATCGGCGACGTTGTCACACTTCAAACAGGGGAGAAAAAAAGTTATAATGTAATAGATAAATACACTCAGCAAGGTTTAGAATAGGCCACTGCTCTTACCTCTTGCTTACAGTTTTCTCATTTGGTGGTCACCCTTAAGATACCACGCAAAGTCCATGATGAGAGGCTGATAGGAACTATGTTTCTGGTAAAGCCCCAGCCACACCATCTTCTTCTGGACTTCACTGCTCCACTTTGCTACATCTGTACTGTTGATACAAAAAGGAGAGTCTGCATTATTTAAATAATCCAACGGCAGTTACTGGCCACTATGGGCAGCTTTAGTTTTATCATGAAAATGTACGTTTAAAAAGTACTCACTCTTGGTAGAAAGGGTCATGCACCACATCATCTTCCTCCTCTTCACACTCTTCCAATGCAGGGGCAGCCGTACCAGATGTCGAAGGCTGTACCAGTTCAGCAGAGACTGGAGCAGATGCGACCTCCATCGACTTTGAGAAACAAAAAGCCTGTGGGACATTATGGATGTAAAGTCTGGATTTCTTCAGAAATTCAATCCTTTGATGCAGCTCACCTTCATTCAAAATCTTGGCCTGCAGATCTCTGAATTCAACAATCCTTCTGTGCCAGAGAAGGAATTGTGTGATTTTTTTGGCAGCATTCACAACTTCATCAATTTCATCATTAGAACTGTTCTTTAGGCAAACCCTTCTGAGGTGGACAGAAAGGGTGGCCTGGGGCTTCTCACACTAAAGACAAATGTGTGGAATCCTAATTGGTTTCCTTAAATGATAAGATGAGAAATAGAAACAACAATTAAACTCACAAATTCAAAGCAAAAATGGCAAGGCAACAACAAAGTGAAGTAGGAGATTAAAATGCTTAAAGAGAACTCACCTTGACTCCACAGCAGATGCAGCAGCAACAGCACTAGAAGCCATTTTTTCCTTTTCAAAAGATGTTTGGTCTCTCGTGGACAGCAAGACAGTGTTATGAGAGAATGTGCCAGAGGTCTCAAATTTAAAGACCACAAGGGGCGGGCCTATGGTAATATCTGGCAAGAGTGGCATTAACACCATCCTAAAAACAATAAAGGTGTGAACGCTTATCCCAGGGTGAAAGGTGTCTGACAGTAAGTACTGCAAATGTGCCTTAATTTTATTATTTTTGTCCAACATGAAACTTTTTTTTCTGGTAGGAGAAGACATCAAAACTGACATTAAGGGGTGTGAACAGCCATCAGGATTAATTCTGGCTGACCAGGAAGGCACTTCACAGCTACGAAAAGTTACAGGTTCAAAGGAGCCTTATTTGTATGGAGATGGGAGAAACAAAGCCTTTTAGTAACAGCACACTTACTCTTGCATAGGTTTTACACAAATATAAATATTTTACTTTACCACCTCCTCTGTGGCATGTAAGTACAGCAGCCGGAGTCTGATTTTATTATGGACACTGAAGGAGACCATCTTTTCATTCTAATCCCAATGTAGGTAAGGGAAGTCGGCAAGCCAGATCCGTAACTTTGGGATAAGGATTTGCTCAATGAGCTGGGTCGGTTGGGCTGGGGGTTCAAAGCAGGGCTGGGCACATTCCCTAGGGGTCTGGGGGTCTGGAGCCGGCGACTAGCAGCTGGCTTAGAACTGGTGCAAACCAGGGAAAGCCGACTGTTTAATTAAAACAAAGCATCATGAGGGCTGGAAAGTGGTGTTGATGCAATGTGATTTCAACCCAGTGCTCTGAATGTCACAGTGAAGAAATTCAATGAAGTGCGGGAAAATGGCTGGAGTAACTAAGAGCAGTTGGATCCCGGCCAAGTACCTTTTCTGCAGTACCTACTATCTACCAAAACCATGGCCGAGTTCTGGGCTTGGCAGGGCAAACAGTTGGCTTCTGTGTATAAAGGGGGCGAAACATATGGAATTGATGGTAAATAGTTAACCAAGTGTTCAATTCAGGGCTCTTTCCTCTCTGTGGTGTTTCACCAGATTACTATTAAACAAAAGAATTACCAGAGCCTACAAAAAAACGTGAAAATTCGGCCCACCTTAAATCCATTCGCACCTCTCCCTCAGCGTCTTTTGTCCTGTAAATGTGCCAATTAAGACAAGCAGCTGGCTATTCCATCCCCCCACCCACCACCGCAGTTCAATTTGCAAAGAAGTTTCTCAATGCTCAGTGTTTATCTTCGAGTGAAGTTCTGGAGCTTTATTGGGTAAAAAAAGTACATTGTCATATAGAATCCATACATGTGTGTTCAGTGTCATCAACAATCTCTGTAAAAACGTTAACACAGAAACGTTTTTCATGTATTACTAATAATTGACAAAATGTAGACATGAAATGTATAATGTGTGAAACCTGAAATACAAATATTCAAGAATTTAACTGAAGAAAAAAGAAAGCAGGTTACAGTAGGCGCTTGATATGACAGCTTGCGTGGTGCAATGCTAAGAACTGCTGCCTTTCAATCAAGAGGTTGCAGTTGATATCACCGGCTTCTCAAATTTACCATTTTGAGTAGTGAGCTACTCTTATTGTTTATATCATACTATAACATACATTTGATTTGCGTCTGTACATTTATAGTACTTGTCGATTTGTTTTTTTATTTCAGTTTTATTCTGTCACGTTTAAGGTTCCACACCCCGCCCCCTCATGTGACGCCTTTTTCAGATAAAGACGTGGTAGGTACAAACTTGTTTTGTTATACCCCCTCTTTATTTAAAAACCGTGTCAGATCTTGGGTGCGAATGAGACTGGGAAAACTGTGGACATGGGTATGAGTGGGGTGCGTGATTGAGAATGACTTTGGATGTGAATTGTTTTTATTCAGTTTTATTCTCGAGTGTTCCTGCTCACACTGAATTAGTATACACCTTCTGATCCATGATGTCAAAGTTGCTCTGACAAAAAAAAAGAGACTTCGATATATATGACATTTGGAATAATTATTTTTATTATCTGTGTTGTACATTTCATAAAACGTGGTTGCACTTATGCAACATTATATTCATTCGCATACCTTCATGCGGTTGTAGTCATGACGTGACTGCGTTTGTTTTTTTTTTCTAATCTTTTCCAGTGTCCACATGTTGCTGCATGTTGGTATCTCTTTTCAACTCCAGGAGATGCAGAGGACAGAATAGTACAGACAGGTCAGTTTGACGCTATATACAATCATCAGATTCAAATGTTAACAGTTCCCACACACACCCAAGGGCCGTCCTTCTTACATTTATGACATGTGAATAAAGATGTGAAACCTGAATTCCAAATATCAAAGAAACACTTTTGGAAAAGGTACAAATATAACAGAACAAATGCGCTTTTATTCAAAAATATAACTGCAAAAAAACAACCCATGTTAGGGTGCGATATTGACACGCATATGCTAAGAGCGATGTGGTGGCGCCACGGTATCAGCTCTTTACTGGTAGTCTGAACTTTACGGGTTTGATCCCGGACAAGTCTGTTTTGAGAAGTGAGCTGCTCGTATTCTTACTATTTTAGAATAAAAACATACATTTGATTCCAGTCTAGCAGCCGGTGTAATTTATAAATTATAAATTAAAGGTTCGCTTTGTTTTTTTTTTTTTTTTTTTTTAATTCAGTTTCATTCTCTATTCTCTCTATTCATGATCCCAACTCCCCCCAAAACACCCCCCACATTTGACACTGCAAAATAACTATTCATGGTGGCTCTAAAATCGCTACTGACCCCTACTCTCTTTTCTGTTTCTTTTTCCGGTTTCTTTGTGGTGGTGGCCTGCGCCACCTCCACCTTCTCAAAGCTTTATGATGCACCAACAATGATGGACGGATTAAAAGGCAAAAGTCAACGTGACCATCATCATCATCAAGCCCTTCCGTGAGAATCCTAAATCCAAAGAGGACTGTTTCATTTATGTTAGGTAGAATGCCCAGAGGGGACGGGCGGTCTCATGGTCTGGAATCCCTACAGATTTAATTTTTCTCCAGCCGTCTGGAGTTTTTGTTTTTCTGTCCCCTGGCCATTGAACCTTACTCTTATTTGATGTTAATGTTGATTTATTTTGTTTTATAATTGTGTCTTTCATTTTTCTATTCTTTAATATGTAAAGCACTTTGAGCTACTGTTTGTATGAAAATGTGCTATATAAATAAATGTTGTTCAACTTAGAGATGATGACGACGCTTCTACATCAGATCAAGAATGCACTTTTGCCATCACTGTACTTTGTATATGTACATGGGAAGCTCTGCCCTCATAACTTTACGCTGTAGGAAGTAAGTAAATAAAGGTAAATAACATTCCCATGTACATATGCAAAGTACAGCAATGGCAAAAGTACATTCTTGATCCGATGTAGAACAGTCATCATGTAATTAATAACTCAAGGTAAATAACATTAGATCCAGCTTTTATGTAAATAACATATAAATGTTAATGTTCTGCACATGCACCGTCCTTTGTATTAGAACATTATAACATTAGAACACACTAGATGAGAACAGGCCATTCAGCCCAACAAAGCTCACCAGTCCTATCCACTTGTTTCCTCCAAGAAAACATCAAGTCGAGTTTTGAAAGTCCCTAACGTCTTACTGTCTACCACACTACTTGGTAGCTTATTCCAAGTGTCTATCGTTCTTTGTGTAAAGAAAAACTTCCTAATGTTTGTGCAAAATTTACTCTTAACAAGTTTCCAACTGTGTCCCCGTGTTCTTGATGAACTCATTTTAAAATACAAGTCTCGATCCACTGTACTAATTCCCTTCATAATTTTAAACACTTCAATCATGTCACCTTAAACTGTAAATGCTCAGCTCTTTTAATCTTTAACATAACTCAACCCCTATAGTCCTCTAATCAGACTAGTCGCTCTTTTTCTGGACCTTTTCTAGTGCTGCTATGTTTTTGTAGCCTGGAGACCAAAACTGCACACAGTACTCAAGATGAGGCCTCACCAGTGTGTTATAAAGCCTGAGCAGAACCTCCTGTGACTTGTACTCCACACATCAAGGCGCTATATAACCTAACATTTTGTTAGCCTTCTCAATGGCTTCTGAACATTGTTGGGAAGTTGATAGCTTAGAGTCCACTATGACTCCTAAATCTTCTCATAAGGTGTACTCTCGATTTTCCGACCTCCCATTGTGTATTCAAACCTAATATTTTTACTTCCTACATGTAATTCTTTACATTTACTGACATTAAATTTCATCTGCCACAAATCTGCCAAAGCCTGTATGCTATCCAAGTCCTTCGGTAATGATATAACGGATTCCAAATTATCTGCTAATCCACCTATCTTGGTATCATCTGCAAACTTAACCAGCTTGTTACTTATATTCCTATCTAAATCATTTATATATATATAAATATTAAAAATAGCAGCGGCCCTAGCACTGACGCCTGTGGAACACCACACTTAACATTGGCCAGTTCTGATGAGGTTCCTCGCACCATCACCCTCTGCTTCCTGTGTCTGAGCCAATTCTGCACCCATCTAAAAACATCACCCGGAACTCCCACTTCTTTTAACTTGATGCCCAACCTCTCATGTGGCACCTTATCAAATGCTTTCTGAAAGTTCAGATAAATAATATCATAAGCTCCACTTTCATCGTATGCTTTTGTTGCAACCTCATAGAATTCCAACATGTTAGGAACAGTCAGCATGGGGTCAGAAGAGGGAGGTCGTGTTTTACTAATAACTCCTGTCCATGCTATGTGTTGCTCAATCTTATCCTTAATAATTCCTTCCATTAATTTTTCTGTGATGCTTGTTAAGCTTACTGGCCTATAGTTGCTCTGATCTGCCCTGTCACCCTTTTTACATAATGGAATGATATTTGCCATTTTCCAGTCCTTCTGTGCTCAGTGACTTCCTAAAAATATGTGTCAAGGGTATAAATCTGTACTCACTAGCCTCCTTAAGAACACGAGGATAAATATTATCTAGGCCTGGTGATTTGTTTGATTTCATCTTATTTAATCTGAGCAGCTCTTCTCCATCTAAAATTTCCAAATCCCTCAGTACCTCCTTAGTAGTCCCTGTTACTGCTCTGAGGTTATCCACTGGCTCACTTGTAAACACCTCAGAAAAATGTAAGTTTAGGGCGTCCGCTATTTCATTGTCTGTATCTTTTAATTCCCCTTTACTATTCCTGATGAACTTGACCTCCTCCTTATCTGTTCTTTTACTACTAAAATACTGAAAGAATCTCTTGGGGTCTTCTTTCGCCTTATCTGCTATATTCCTCTCCAACTGTCTTTTAGCCTCCCTGATATCCTTCTTAATGGTTGCCCTCATGTTCAACCATGTAAGTTCGATGCGTATCCTATGCATTGAGTGGATCTTATTGAAAGGTAATGCCCACTTTTTAACTACACTTGACATGACAAAAGGGTACTGGCAAATTCCCTTAACGTCTTCCACTAAAGAAAAAATGCTTTTAGTACTCCAATTGGACACTGGCATTATAAGATCCTTCCATTTGGTTTGCAGGGGACACCTGCAACATTCCAACGTCTGGTGGACACATTGCTACATCCCCACAATTCATACATTGCCGCCTATCTGGATGGCATTTTCATTTATTCTGGCACTTGGAAGGATCATGTAAAGCAGGTATTGGTCGTGCTTACAACAACAACATTTATTTATATAGCACATTTTCATACAAACAGTAGCTCAAAGTGCTTTACATAATAAAGAATAGAAAAATAAAAGACACAATAAGAAAATAAAATAAGTCAACATTAATTAACATAGAATAAGAGTAAGTTCCAATGTCCAGGGTGGACAGAAAAAAAAAAACTCCAGATGGCTGGGGAAAAAAATAAAATCTGTAGGGATTCCACACCATTAGACTGCCCAGTCCCCTCTGTTTCCACACTAGCTCAAGCGGGGCTTCGGATTAACCCAAAGAAATGTTTCTTTGGTTTGAACGAAGCTAAATATTTAGGCAATCTAGTAGGTGGTGGAATGGTACAACCACAGTGTTCCAAAACTGATGCCATTGTAAATTGGCCCCGTCCGATTACAAAGAGGCAAGTACAAGCTTTCTTGGGATTGGCGAGTTATTACCGTCATTTTGTACCTCGTTTTTCTGAGAGGGCTACGCCTCTTACTGATTTAACAAAGAAAAGGGCTCCTAATAAAGTGGTATGGGATGAGAAGACTGAAGCTGCATTTTGTGACCTTAAGTCGGCCCTTACATCAGCACTTGTTTTGAAATCTCCTGACTTTTCTTATCCTTTTATTATCCAGACCGATGCATCGGACACAGGATTAGGTGCCATGTTGAGCCAATGCATTGATGGTGCTGAACACCCTGTCTTATTCCTCAGCTGGAAACTGTTGGATCGGGAGACTCGGTATGCTGTGGTTGAGAGGGAGGCCCTGGCAATTAAGTGGGTTGTGACACAACTCCGTTACTACCTGTTGGGATGGGAGTTTACTCCGGTGACAGACCATGCCGTTTTACAGTGGATGGCACTGAATTGAGAGTCTAACCCTCGTGTCACCAGGTGGTTTTTGGATTTACAGCTTTACAGATTCAACGTCACTTATCGTCATGGTTCCCATCAGGCCAACACTGACGGACTCTCTCGTACCTTCGACCTCTCAGTGCAGGACGCCCGACCTGATGGATCTGGGCTGAAGGGAGGGACCATGTCACGCGCGTGCGCTTAGGAAACAGTGAACAGGTCCTCAGGTGAGTGAAGAATGGACAGATGGGGGGTTGTACTGTGGTAATGATGCCTCTCTCTCTGACCTTACAGAAATAAAGACGATAAATAATACTACAATACCTGCACCAGTTCGAAATCATGAAAATGGCGACTCATCAACTTCCTCCACAATATCACTTCCATCTCTTCCTGATGACGTCACTTCTGGTCCCATCCAGATGACGTCATTTCCGGCTATTCCTGAGGACGTCACTTCCGGTCCCATCCAGATGACATAATTTCCGTGCTAACTCATTTCCTGCCGCTATTTTCTCAGGATATAAAAGCCATTTCAGAACGCCAAAAAAATTTTGAATATTGAATGAATTTCTACTCAATTTGACCAACAAAAGATCATCAAATAATATACGGGGCTAATTCCCCAACTCTTTAACGTTGTCTGAGACTTCTTCATATCACATGGTACAAAAGTGTTTCTGGTTGGACTTGTCCCTAGAATACTTCTTAGATCTAAAATAGCTCTCACTGTTATCAGACGAGCATCAGCCATTATAGATCGACATGTAACATTTTGTACATAACCCAATCCTATGGATATTATCACATTGTATAGGTTTAGTGCTAAGTTACATTGTTGAATACTAATCTTTATATTTCTTCTTGTCCCATATAATGGAGGCAAGAGATACGAATACTGGGAATAATATGACCGTCATCATCCCAGAAGATTTTTACTACTGCTTATGCTGTGGGGCCCTTATAGACCCCCTACTTAAGCTTATCAAACACTACAAAATTAAAAATCATAAGAAACTTATCTTCAAATGTAAAAACTGCACCAAATCTAGCTACAATTATCACACCATCGCCTGTCATCAGCCAAAGTGCAGAACCGGCAGGAGACCTCTTAAGGTCAAACGCTTTACCTGTCAATCTTGTGGAGACAAATTCAACAGCAGCAGAGGCCTGGGTCAACATGTCAGACACTGTCACTTAGAAAGTGACACTGCCTTTACTGAAGACACTGATTATGGTGTCACTGACTCAAATATTGAAGATGACGGATATGCCCATTTTGTCTCATCTTTGGAATCAGTTGAGATCAACATGATTTGACCTATAATCCATGAGGCAGTAATTAACGAGAAGGGCATGTAACTTAACTTTGCCAAATTTTGGAAAGGGAACTTCAAGAATTCTATCAAAAGGAGATGTGGCTAGAGGACACATCCACTCTCCTCCTAAAAGATTTCTAGAAAGAACCAGAGATAAACCTAAGAGTCTACCAAACTCCAATATACCCCCGGTAAAGCCCATACCAAAAAGGGTTCTTAAGAAATAAAAATATAAAAGGACCCAAACGTTGTATAAAAAGGACAGATCACACCTGGCATCTGAAATCTTACATGGCCTCACCAGAAAGAAAGGTGATATTTCACTAGAGAAAATATACAAACACTTTAATGGTATATGGGGTACACACAATGAAACCCGCCTCTACCCCTGTTTTCATACCAGTCCACTGTGTGGACAATTCAGTGTTTTTAACACCAATTTCCAAAAATGAGATTATTGCTGCAGTTAAGAACATTAAAGCAGATTCAGCTGCAGGTCGAGATGGGATCAGAAAACAAGACATTTTATCACTAAGCATGGGGAACAAAAACTTTGGCCTTGCTATACAACATTTGGTTATTGTCAGGATCTATTCACGGATCCTTGAAGGCTAGAAACGTATTCCTCTCCAAAATCACAGGATGGCTAAAAACTAAAAAACCCAAACTCACCATTGGGTCTGTTATCACATGAATTTTTTTCTAAAATCCTCTATATAAGATTGAAGGAACGAATAATCCTGAACCCTAAACAGAGACAGTTTATGGAGATGGCCAGTTGTCCAAAAAATATCCAGGCCCTTCAAGGGATAGCAAAGATCCTTAGGTATAGTGTTTATAGACTTCGAGAAAGCATTTGACACCGTATCTCATTCCTACTTGTTTAGGATTCTGAGGATCATGAGACTTGATTCTCATGTGTCTCAACTTTTTAGAGACATGTACTGTGGAGTTTCCACAGTTGTTGAGAACCAAGAAGGAAGTACATCAGACATAACACTTAAAAGGGGAGTTAAGCAAGGAATGTCATGGCGAAAAATTGTCACCAAGAAGCTTTTTACCTGAAAATGAAGGCTATTAGGACTCCGAATAGGCAAACAAAGTTTTAAAGCTTTATTGCAATAAAAACACAACACGGACTTAACCCAATTCGGCCAAATGAGATTGAGCCCCAAACAGTTCAGAATTTAAAACTTATATAGTAATTTCTTATCACTCCGACCTCGCTCATTTAGCTCATTTACTGTTTTACCCCACCGCCCCCCCGACTCTACACCTGTCCGGCCAATACCTTGGGTTCTCATGGTAACCATCATTATCTCCTGACTTTCCCTGCAGCTGGCCTCTGTTATTTCACTGTCTATTGTCCATTTTTAGTTTCTGTTTTTGCTTTTGCTTATTTCTTTCACTGGCCTCTGTTTGATGTCCAAAGCTAAACTTTAATTAAAAATATGGCAGATGCCTTTATTTAATATTTGCTTGACACACTTGACTTATCTTAATTTCTGCGCTAAAGTTAATTTCTCATATATTCTTGTATATTTATTTTTGCTATTGCCTGAATATACAAATTTTACTTTCATGCATTACATCATCTTGACCTCGTTTGTAGCAACACTTTTCTGCTAATTCACCATTCTAGCTGGCCCCTTGCATGCCTACCAAGGCCATCTTTTTACTGATAACATTTCTTAACTTTCTAACTTGCTGAACACAGGTGCACACACCCCTCCTTGTCCTGTCTTAGGCAGTTTCTGTGCGTCATCCTTTTCCTGTCCTGTCTTTCCTTTCACACACTAGCAATTTTGCGTCAAGCTTAAAAAATAATGCAATATGACTGATTTTTTATTTAACTTTTTACTTGACATATTTGCTTGACATTTTAATTTATGCTTAATCTAATGTTTCAAAAGCTTTAAATCACTTTTATTTATGCCAATATGCTATTTATGCTAATATATATTTTTTTTCTCTTACATAGGGGATGCTCTCTCTCCCTTTTTCTTTAACATTGTCATCGATCCCCTAATTAATAAATTAGAAACTGAAGGCCATGGCACCCTGCTTGGAGCTGCCAACATCACAGCACTGACCTTCGCAGATGATTTGGTCATTGTTAGTAACACCTGGGGTGGTCTGAAGAGGAACCTGAACATTTATAAAGGATTCTGCAGAGGATCAGGCCTCAAGTTACTACACTCTAAATGTGAAGGGTTCTTCCTCACCTGGAAGAACCACAAAATAGTGGTGAAGAAGACCAACCTTTGGAAAATGGAGGGAACTGAAATTAAGAGGCTCTCCACTAAAGCCCTAGTAACCTACCTGGGCATCCGTATTGAACCAAGGAAGTGTATTATGATGGAAGATCTTATACCCAACCAAGATAAATGGGCAAACTGTATAGGCAAAGCCCCACTTAAACCTTATCAAAAAATAAACATCCTAAACCAATATGTTATACCACGCCTTTTATACCCACTGAACACCAAACTCAGTTTGATTATTATTAGAAAACACAACACTTACATAAGAGACTATTAAATCATGGTTGCATTTACCTCATTACACCACAAATGGTATTCACTACTCCAGTAGAGCCAATGGAGTGATGAGTGTCCTTAATAGAGGCCATAATACTCAAGACCTCATTCAAGACTTCGGGCAAAATCACCATATCGCAGGACCACATTTTAAGGTAAACTGCTATCCAATTGGAAATTGCAGATCAATTAAGTAACCTATGGAAGCTCATTGGAGGTATCATCTCCAAACTTCCTAACGAAGATACCATTTCTAAAATATGCAGAAATCAGATGCCAACTGATGTCCCAACCAAACTCCGTGACTGGTGAAACATGGAAGAGACTACCTATCTAGGGCCAAGATATTGAACTCTTCGAAAAAGATAAAAGCAATAATTGGTTGCACAATCATAAAGGGATGAAGCAAGGACAGTATATTGCCACCATCCAATTAAGGGCCAATGTATTCCCTACGAGAGATGCTACCACCAGAAGCAGACAGGAGCCTTCTTATTGTAGAAGATGCCATTGGGATATTGAATCTCTATCTCACATAAAGGGCCAATGTCCATCAGTGCAAAAAGAAAGGATTTCCAGGCATCACAATTTATCCAACCTTCTCAGAGAAGAATGTGAATCCCACGACTGGGTCACCTATGAAGAAGCTTCCTTTAGACTTGATAATGGGAAATCTAAGGCCAGACCTGATTCTAAATAAAAAAGACTTATCAATAATCATCAACCTCACTGTGAGGTATGAATATAATAAAGTAAGGACTCTAAAAGCCAAAACCTCAAAAAGTGTAAATATGAAACTATCACTGCCTTAGTCAAAGAAGCATATGGAAGTAAATCAGTCCAGACATTTGGCACTGTGGTCGGAGCTAGAGAAAAGTGGCACAACTTTAATAAAACGTCACTTAAATCTGTTGGATTGTCTAACTCCAGGACATTATCATTCTACTAGCTTATGAGCAGAAGATGTCTACTTTATTCCCTAGACATCTTCACTACCTTTTTCAAGTAATCATGTAGAGGGCAGTCTTCAATCATACAAGTTGAATTTATTGGATATCAATTGGCATTTATTTTTTATTGTTATTCCAATTCGGTTCAGACAACTTGGTTGTCTTATTGATAAATTGAACCAAAATTAAAATTAATTGGGAAAAAAATGATTTCATTTCTTTTTTACCTTACCTTGGGCCAGGAACAATACCATATCAATTGTAATTCTGGGCCTCCAAGACTGCGTACCTAAGAAAGCCTTTCTGGCTACGTTCCCCTTTGGCCACCATAGCCTTGTAAATTTGAAAGCCTCTCTGGCAATGTGTCCAAGCCTTTCTGGCTACGTTCTGAGAGAATCTTGTAATGACTACTTCTCCCAAACCATTACCAAGCTGGCTATGTTGTCTTGGCCACAAGGTGTGCATACAAACCTCTTAGATAACATGAGGACTAATTAGTTTGAAGGTCGACGACCAACAACAAAACTTGGTAAATTTCTCAATACTAGGCTCTCAACTAACCAAAAGCCTTGTCATCTAATTAGTGATGTGCATGAAAGGATGAACGAGATTCCCACTGTCCCTACCTATTATCTAGTGAAACCAGAGTCAAGGGAACGGATTTGGCAGAATCAGCGGGGAAAGAAGACCCTGTTGAACTTGTCTCTAGTCTGGCACTGTGAATAGACTTGAGAGGCGTAGAATAAGTAGGAGGCCCCCAGCCCCACAGGTAAAATACCACTAGTTTTTTCACTTGACCTGCTTCGGGGACACTGACTGGGGCGTCACACCTGTCACACCGTAACGCAGGTGTCATAAGGCAAGCTCAGGGAGGTCAGAATCCTCCCCTGGAGCAGAAGGGCAAAAGCTCGCTTGATCTTGATTTACAGGCCATGAAAGTGGGGCCTCCTGATCCTTCTTGCTTTTTTGGTTTCAAGCAGGTGGTGTCAAAACGTTATCACAAGAATAACTGGCTTGTGACGGCCAAGCATTCGTAGCAAAGTTGTTTTTTGATGCTTCGATGTCGGCTCTTCCAATCATTGTGAAGCAGATTTCACCAAGTGTTGGATTGTTCACCCACTAAAAGGTACCATGAGCTGGGTTTAGACCGTCGTGAGACAGGTTACTTTTACACTACTGATGATGTTGCAATAGTAATCCTGCTATCCTGGCGGTTTACCAGGAGAAAGACTGTCTGGAGTGTGTCCCTTGCTGCAAAATCCTACCCGTCTTGAAACACGGACCAAGGAGTCTAACATGTGCACATGTGAATCCAAACCAGGGGTCACAGTTGTAAAGGCCGGGTAGATACGAGCATTCCTGACTGAAAGTCCTGATTCATATATATCACCACACAAGGATGTGGTTACACCAAGAGAGATTCCAAGATAACCAACGGGAACCAACACATGGATGTGGCAACCAATATCTAAATAAAATGACTTTGATAACTCTATTTTGCCTCTTGCAATACCTGTACGGCAGGAGTGCCACTCACGTATTGCTGGTGGCCTCCTTATAAAGTTCCTGAGAGACAGTAACACATAGATATGATCTCTCAAAAACCCTCCTTTACCTCAACCCAGAAGGTTAAGGTTGTAATTAACACTAGAATTACCAGAGCCTACGAAAAAACTCGTAATTCCGTCCCACCTTAAACTGCTTCTTAAATCCCTTCACACCTCTCCGCCAGCGCCCTTTGTCTTCTAAATGTGCTGATAAAGAGAAGCTAGGAGCAGCCGGCTATTCCATCCCCCCAGCAATTTAGAACGTGCCAAACTTCTCTCAGCTCATTTCTTCATTGAGTATCTGGGAGTGAAGTGGAGTTTAGAGTGGAAATAATAGATTGTTGTTTGGAACACACGCATTTCATGTCTGTTCCGTTTCTACAGTAATCTGTGTCAACACATTGTTAAAACATTGTTAAAACAAACGTTTTTTATATTCTAGTAGTAGATGACAAAATGTAGGCACGGCTGTTTTCACTAAAGACGCGCTATAGCTCTGCAGTGTACCACGATGCATACTAACGCTAACCCGCCCAACCCCCGGGTTCTGACATACAAACGCTAGCGAAGCTGCCTTCTTCGTATCTCACCGTCACTTGCTTTTCTTTTTATTCAGTTTTCTTGAGTGTCCCCGCATGTTGCTGTATGCTGTTTCTTTTGTACTCCAGGACATGCAGAGGAAAGAATGGTAAAGACCAGTAACTTCGGCGCTATATGCAATCATCAGACACTCCCCATCTGCCCGTGTCTTTCAAACACAGGCACTTTTATTCAAGTGCACTTTTTCCATCGCCTTTTCCTGTAAGAAGCAATGTCTCTCTATGCTGTGGTTTCTATTACACACCTGAAAGAAAGAGACAATACATGTGAAAATATAATCGCACTAATGCAATATTATTTGAAAACGAAAAGCGTCAGATCGGGTGTGAATTTATGCAGGAACTGGAAATTCTCTGATGCGGGACCTTCCCCCAGGGAAGAAAGTACAGTGTCAGGTGCTCATTCAGTGTAATAGAAACCATAGCACAGAGAGGTGTGTACACTGCAACAAGTACACGTGTCGTAAATGTAGGAAGGACGGTCCTTGGGTGTGTGGGAACTGTTAATATTTGAATGTGATGATTTTATATAGCACGGAATGAAAATCTGCACTTATTAGCATTGCACCATGCAAGATGTCGTATCAATCGCCTACTGTAACTTGCTTTCTTTTTTCTTCGGTTATTCAGGTAGTTTTGAATAAAGTGTCTGCGTGCACTTTTCGTGGCATTACACGTGTATTTTTTGAGCATGCCCGTTTGAGCAGTATAAAAAGTATTGAAAAGTATAACAAAACAACGGGCAGATGGGGAGTGTCTGATGATTGCATATAGCGCCGAACTTACAGCTCTTTACTATTCTCTCCTCTGCGTGCCCTGGAGTACAAAAGAAACAGAATACAGACGCGCTATAGCTCTGCGTTGTACCACGATGCATACTAACGCCCCCACCTGGTTCTGACACACAGACGCTGGCGAAGCTGCCTTCTTCGTATCTCACCGTCACTTGATTTTCTTTTATTCAGTTTTATTGAGTGTTCCTGCCAGTCCCCGCATGTTGCTGTATGCTGGATATTTTCACATGTATTGTCTCTTTCTTTCAGGTGTGTAATAGAAACCACAGCATAGAGAGACATTGCTTCTTACAGGAAAAGGCGATGGAAAAAGTGCACTTGAATAAAAGTGCACTTTTGTTATACTTTTACACCAATATATGTTCCTGTGTTTGAACGACACGGGCAGATGGGGAGTGTCTGATGATTGCATATAGCGCCGAAGTTACTGGTCTTTACCATTCTTTCCTCTGCATGTCCTGGAGTACAAAAGAAACAGCATACAGCAACATGCGGGGACTGGCAGGAACACTCAATAAAACTGAATAAAAAGAAAAGCAAGTGACGGTGAGATACGAAGAAGGCAGCTTCGCTAGCGTTTGTATGTCAGAACCCGGGGGTTGGGCGGGTTAGCGTTAGTATGCATCGTGGTACACTGCAGAGCTATAGCACGTCTTTAGTGAAAACAGCCGTGTCAGATGGGGTTGTATGGATTGATTCTGAACGCGACTGAGAGAATGAAAAGTGAATTAAAAAAATAAAGCTAACCTTCACAAGGATCATAAATTGCACCGGCTGTTATAGACTGAAATCAAATGTATGCTTTTATTCTAAAACAGTAAGACTAAGAGCAGTTTACTTCTCAAAACGGAGGGGCGCAGGATCGAACTCATGACCTCTCGATTCCCAAGCGGGGGCTGAGTCTATTGAACCACAGAGGCAATTACAATAAAGTGGTGTCAATGTCGCATGTTTAGGCGGCTTTTTGTTTCTGCAGTTATATTTTTGAATAAAAGCGCAATTGTGTTATTCTTGTGAAAATGTTTCTTTGCTATTTGGACTTCAGGCTTCATACATTATATAGTTTATGCTTACATTTTGTCATCTACTACTAGAATATAAAAAAAACGTTTCTGTTTTAACAATATGTTGGCACAGATTACTGTAGAAACGGAACAGACATGAAATGCGTTTGTTCCAAACAACGATCTATTATTTCCACTGTAAAAGTCCACTTCACTCCCAGATACTCAATCAAGGTATGAGCTGAGAGAAGTTCGTGCACGTTCTAAATTGGTGGGGGGATGGAATTGCCGGCTGCTCCTAGCTTCTCTTTATCAGCACATTTAGAAGACAAAGGGCGCTGGCGGAGAGGTGTAAAGGGATTTAAGAAGCGATTTAAGGTGGGACGGAATTACGAGTTTTTTCGTAGGCTCTGGTAATTCTAGTGTTAATGGGTACAAAAGTGCTTCTGGTTGGACACAGTCCCCAGAACACTTGTAACATCTAGGCTAGGTCTTACCATTACACCGGACGACCGACAGCCATTGTAGATTGACATCTAACACTTCGTTCATAACCCAATCCTGTAAGTATTGTTGCATAGGATAAGTTTAGTGCTAAGTTACAGCACATAATGAATAATTGTTAATCCTATATATCTTTCTTGTTCCAGATAATATGGATGCAAGAGAAGCAAATACTGGGGACAATTTGACCGTTGTCATCCCACAAGAATCATACTACTGCCTCTGCTGAGGGGAGTTTGTAGACACCCTACTAAGACTGATTAAGCACTACAAAATCAAACACTACAATAAGAACATTATTTTAAAAAACTGCACCAAAGTAAGCTGTAATTATCACAGCATTGCCTGTCATCAGGCTAAGTGCAGAATCAGCAGGAGACTTCCCAAGGTCAAACTTTTCACCTACCAGAATTTTGGTGATAAATTTACCAGTAACAGAGGCCTGGGCCAACATATAAAGGAGCCATCAGATTGAGAGCGATACGGAGTTCACAGAAGACACTGAGTTTGGTATTACCGACTAATGTAGAAGACGACGGATACATCCTATTCGTGTCATCATTGGAATTGGTCAAAATTAACATGATTCGACCCATGCTCCAAGAAACTCTTCTTAATGAAAAGGGAACTGAACTTAAATTTTGCCAAATTTTGGAAACACAGTTTTGAAAGCTCTATCGAGAAAGAGATTTGACTTGAAGACATCTCCAATCTCCTCCTTAAATACTTATTCAAGAAAATAAAGAATAAACCCAAGAATCCATCCCAATCTACTATGCCTCCGGTTAAACCAATACCTAAAAGAGTCCTCAAAAAGCAATTATAGGACCCAAAATCTATACAAAAAAGGACAGATCACACTTGACAACTGAAATTTTATATGGCCTCACCCGTAAAAGATGTGAAATCTCAGTGTAGAAAATATATGAGTATTTCTTGGGGATATGGGGTACTCTTACAGACACCACCTCTACTCCAATTTTCATCCCAGCTCAATGTTTGGACAACTCGGTATTCCTAACACTGATATCCAAAAATGTAATTGCCGCAATCAAGAAAATTAGAAGAGATTCTGTGGCAGGCCCAGATGGGATAAAAAAAAATATATCACTAAATATGGGGAATGACACTTTAACCTTATCATACAGCTACTTTCAGGGTCTTTACTCGGTTCATTTAAGAAGGCTAGTACGGTGCTCCTCCAGAAGTCACTGGACGGCCAAAAGCTCTTGAATATTAATAATTGGAGACCCATTACCATCGGGTCCCTCATTACGAGACTTTTCTCTAAAATTATTTATGTACGAATGAAAGAGGGCATAATTTTGAGTCCCAGACAAAGGGGATTTATGGAGATGGCCGGTTGCACAGAGAACGTTCAAACCCTTCAAGGGATTCTTACCTTCCACAAACGGCAGCAGAAACCTTTGGGAATGGTATTTATAGACTTTGAAAAGACATTTGATACTGTATCTCACTCGTACCTATTTAGAATACTCGATATCATGAGACTTGATGCCCACGACTCAACTCTTTAGAGACATGTATTCTGGTGCCTCCACATACTTGGAGAACCATGAGGGATGTACAAATGATATAACATTTAAAAGGGATATCAATCAAGGGGATGATCTCTCTCCCTTATTTTTAACATTGCCATTGATCCCTTGGTAAACAAATTAGAAAATGAAGACCATGACACTCTCCTAGGAGCTGCCAACGTAACGGCAGTGGCCTTTGCGGATGACCTGGTCACTGTCAATACCTGGGGCTGAATGAAGATAAACCTGAATATCCTTAAGGATTTCTGCAGAGGATTAGGCCTCAAATTACAATCTACTAAGTGCAAAGGGTTCTACTTCACCTGGAAAGACCATGAGATGGTGGTGAAGACGACCAATTTATGGAAAATTGACAAGACCGAAATTAAAAGGATCTCCACCAAGGCTCCAATGATGTATTGGGCATTCAAATAGCCAAGGAAGGATGTTCTGATGGAAGATCCAGAAATAAATATAGAAAAATTGATTAACTGTATTGGCAAGGCCCCACTGAAACCATATCAAAGAATTAATATCCTCAATCAATATGCAATACCACACGTCATCTACCCCTTGATGAACACTAAATTCAATCTAGCTGTCATCAGGAAAAAAAATACATTTGTGTGAAATACAATTTAATCATGGTTGCACCTTCCTCAGTGCACCACAAATGTCATCCTTTAAGCCAGCAGGGCAATAGCGTGTTGAGTGTCCTCAAACTGGTGGCCATTGTACATAAGGCCTCCTTTAAGAATCTTGGTAAAATTATCATGGTCAAAAGACCATATTTTGAGAGAGAAAGTGCTCCAGTTGGAAATCATAGAACAGCTGAATTTATGGAAGCTCATGGGAGGTAATATCACCTAAATCCCTAACAAAGATACCGTCACCAAAATTTACAATATTCAGATGCCACCTGATCTCCCAGCCAAATTTTGTGACTAGAGACAGGTGGAATTTGAAATATGGAAGAAGCTGCTTACCCAAGGCCAGGGTATTGAGCTCTTCGAAAAGGACACAATTTAACAATTGGATCCATAACCATAAAGGAAGGAGACAAGGCCATTTCATAACTGCAATCCGGTTAAGGGTCAATGTTTTTTCCACTAGGGAGTCTATTACGAGAGGCAGACAGGAGCCTACAAACTGTAGAAGATGCCACTGGGGCACAGAATCAATCTCGCACATAATGGGCCAATTTCCATCAGTGCAAAAAGAGAGGATTGCTAGGCAGCACAAGTTATGCAACCTCCTTAGAGAAATGCGAGTCCCACGCTATGGGGTCACATTTAAGACGTCATCCTTTAGACTTGAAAACGGCCAATCAGTGACACCAGACCTGATTTTAAAGAAAAAAGACATTGATTACTGACCTCTTTGTGAGGTATAAATATAAGAAAGAGGAAGCTCTTAAAGCTAAATCCTCTAAAGAACTTGCATATGATATTATCACTCCCCTAGTCAAAGAAGCATATGAGAGTAAGTCGGTTCAGACATTTGGTATTGTGGTCGGAGCTAAAGGAAAGTGGCATGACTTTAATAACTCGCCACTCAAATCTATTGGTCTGTCTAGCTCCAGGACTTTATCCTTCTCTAAACTTATGAGCAGAAGGTGCCTCCTCTCCTCTACTGATATTCTAACTGCCTTCTTCAAATAATAATACCAAATAAAACAGCCAAGAATTCCAAATAATGTTTAAGGACTCCAAATCTAATTGGTATATATAAAGCAAACAAGCACTAATTAATAAAAGCCTAAATATGCATAAATTGCATATAAAAATGTTAAGCAGGATCTCCCGCGTGCGTTGATCACTGACCCATTGCAGAGTAGTCTTTAGATTTGGAGAAACGTCATGCAGTGGCCTTCGAGAGCTCTTTCCTGGAAAGCTTGGGAAACATTGAAGACAATGACCCAACTTGGCACAGGTACGTGACCAGACTCAACCCCATCAATTTCTGTTTGTTGTGAACATTGCCCCGGACACAGACAGGCAGACACACTCATGTCACCCAGCACACGTTTATTCTTCATTGTTCTTTACAAAAAGTCAATGCTCACAAGCCCCCCAATACCCCTAAATCCAGGCCAATCCAATGCCTTCTCTCTCTTCTCTTCTTCAGGCCGCCTCTTGCCTCCTCCAGAGACCTTGTCCAATCTTCCACCCGACTCTTGTCCCCCTCTGAAGGGATGCGGCCCCTTTAAATAAGCACCCAGATGTGCTCCAGGTGTGTTCCCAGCAATCTCCGACCGACACGCCCCAGTGTGGCAGAAGTGCCGGCTGTCTCGCTGGAAGCACTCTGGGTGTCCCTATTCATCTTTCCCCCAGCACTTCCTGGTGTGGTGTAAGTGCTGAGGTCCAGGGTCTTCCAGGTATTGTGGTCCTCCTTGCGGTAACCCTGGGTCCCTACAGGGTCGAGCTTCCCAGTTCTTTACCAGCAGCCCCCAGGGCGGTTGCCCCCTCGAGGTCTGGAGGAGGCACAAGCCCTCCTCCTGCCTTCTTGGGTGTCCCGGCTGGGTACCACCTCCATCCGGGTAACACACTGTTAAAGTTAAAAACTTCTGTTCCAGATGTCAATGTGTCTAGAATTGAATTCTTTTTTAGATCTCAGCAGGCCTTCACTAGCACTGTGAAATGACAAGGCCTCGTCCAAAAGTTTCCTGAACAGACTCATCTGGTTTCTAGCTTGAAGGACCACCTAAAAAAATGTTTCCTTGTCCCCAACTTCCAACAAGAGATGGGGATTTACATTCAATAAATTGGTGTTTATTTAATATGATCAGACTATTCACACATGCTTAACTGATTGATTGTTTAAGGTGGACAATGTCACAAGACGGTTGAAGTATGTTCAGCTAGATGAAAATGAACCAACCTTGGACTTTTTTCATTTGAGGTGGCAAAGGGCAGTGAGTTCCTAATGAAGTTGAAAGAGACTCAGCTGGATCTGTCAACACTCCTTAATTATATGAAGTGCATGATTGCGTTCATAAAAACACCTACAAGTTTCTCTGGAGTATTTAAAGGAATACTCACTTCTAACCCAAAGATGCCTGGAATACTTCAATTTCTTAAACCTGGCAAGAAAGTCCATCTCACGTGAACATAGTATGGTAGAAGTTGGGAAAAAATACTCCAGATTAACCAAAGGAGGACATAAAATCAAAGATTGCCAGAAGCTCTTGAAAGTTGCAAAACCAAGATTCCTGGAGATATTCGGCAATCTTTTAAAAGGCATGAACATCCCAAAACAGGACCACATTTTTTTTAAATAGTACTTGGAAGCTAACATTATGCTTGGACACTTTCAATGTCCAGGAGTGGTCGAAGGCATCATAGTGACCGAGTGGTTGAACTTACAAGATGCCCCAAACTGCCCAAAAGTCATCACTGTAAAATATCACAAAACTGCAGCTACACAGGTGGCCACAATTGCCATTTCAATGGAGGAAGAGGCTGTAAGTATAACTACATAAATTGCTATCCTGAATGCCAGCTTGTCATGTGCACAATTAATCATTTCTGTCCTTTCTCTTGCAGTGGATGGAAATGTACTTTAGGTTTATTTGTACAGTGTGGCAAAACCAGGATGTTGAAGATGACCGGTTCTTCATGACAGTCAAAGGAGGACCAATCAATAGCGACAGCAGCGATGTGCAGCGGCTGCATGACATGTACGTGATTTTGTTACTGAATTAATAGCGCCATTTTGTCCTCTCCGCTTGTAAAACCTATTTTGTAACAAATGCCCATGCAAATCAGAACTTGGTCAACTGCCTTGACCAGACAACAGAGGTTGCAGAGAACCACTATTGTGGCCAGGACCAGTGGATGAGATGGGCTATGACTTCTATTAAAACGGGGGACAAAGTGATGACAATCAATGCTCAGACTTTCCTATGTGAGTGTCATCCAGATGTTAACCATTCTAGGAAGTGGTTCAACCTCATGCCGGTACTGTTTAAGATTTTGGTGCATGGCAATTTAACAGACACAATCCTTTTGCAGGCGACGAAGGACATCGCCGTAGGTGAAGAGCTTAAATTCTACTACAAGGTCAACTGCAAGTCCTTTCAGGGCAAAGACTGTGACCTGACCTGGCTTGATGATTAACCTCCGGTAAGAGTCTGTTGCTAAGTTCTGTGTATTACACATTACTGTGTATTAGCTAGTTTAACAACACATAGAATCTCTGTTTCATACATGCTTACATGTCCCTAGCCCCTGTATTATATTTCAAGCAGGGATTAGAACAAACCAAAGTACTTTGTACAGAAACAGCAATAGTTTGACTTTTAACTCTTTGGGTTTAGAACGATCAATTTCTTCAGGGAACTACAATCTTTACAAATCTCGCCATTTTTTTTTTCTCTGTGTTAAGGATCTGCACCAGCACCACCACTACAAGACCAAGACATCATGAAGGCCCTTCAGACACTGGATAAAAGTGATAACATCAGCTGTCTACAAGGCAAACTTCGTCAAATCCCTTCTATGAAGATGAAAACTAATTGGTTTTAGTTAGGAATATTAATGTTAAATAGAATGCGGTCTTTAGGCCTTATAACCCCTACATATATTTTTATTCTGTCCTCCTGGACATCAGATCTTATTTTAATGTGTTATTCTCTTCCAAAATATTATTGCTGAAATTTAATTGTTTTCTTCTTTTTTTTTCAACCTTCTAAAAACACTTTTAATACAAAGATGTGCTTTATAAATGCTTTTGTTAATACTTTTTGATACAAAATAAATTCTTTCAATGTTTCAGATTTATGAAGTGTTTTTGCTATAGTGTGTTCACTCTGTTACACATATTGGTTAATGAACTGACTTGATATCCACTTTAAAAAGAATGATGTAGTGCACCAGGTCAAGTTAAGTTTATTTCAAAATGTTCATAAGCAAAATATCTCAGTCTTTACCAATGAGTTTACATTTGGACATATCTGCCAAAAACTGTGCTCTATTTGTATTAACACAGGCTTATGGGCATTAATGCATGGATGTGAAATACTGAAATAAAGCCTAAAAATACAAAACTTGCATATCAAAGTGTTCAGCAGGATCTCCTGAGTGCATTGATCACTGAGCCATTGAAGTGGAAACTTTAGGTTTGGAGAAAAAAAAGATGTGTTCTAATTTGTATATGTAATGCCAACGTGTAGTAATGGATTGGCATAACAAAATACTGAAATTAAGCCTAAATAGGCACAAAATGCATATGAAAATGTGGAGTAGGATCTTTGGAGTGTATTGATCATTCAACCATTGCAGAGGAACTTTTACATTTGGAAAAAATTGCCTAAAACTGTGGTGCAATTTGTGTATATAATGCAAATGTACAGTAATTGATATATAGCAAAATTTAAATAAATGCCTAATATATACAAATTGCTTATTACAATGTGAAATACAGCAGAGGATCCCTTAAAAGACCATTTGAAAGTAATTGACTGGAAGTATGTTAGGAAACGAACCACATATTGTTTATTAGTGTAATCCATCTGATTGTAATTAACTTGTAACAATATAATGGTCCAGGGAATAGCCATAGTATTCCAAATACCATAACTGCTTTAGCGTTGTTACTCTCACTGCACCATCTTCTTCTTCTTCTTTCAGTTCTTCCCGTTAGGATATGCCACAGCGGATCATCTTTTTCCATATTACTCTCACTGCACCACTCTGAGTATTTATATCAGTGTATCTAAGTGTGAATCACAGCAGCAGCTGATCGGAAAGAGAATTATCAGGATACAGCATCAAGCACACGCTGGCTCAGCCACGGCAAAACGTTTCAAAGCCTTTCCTGTACGGACCTCACGGTTCAGAAACAGTTTCATCCCAAGAACTATAAACGCACTCAAATCAATTGTTCCTTGTAGAACTGTTTGTACTTCTAAGTACAATTACTTCACTGTAAACTTGCACTACAGTTATAATATTACACAACCTGAGCCACTTTATAAAGCGCATATTTACATATGATGATGATATCATTTTTAAGATGAAATGCAGCAAAATATGTTTATTATATTATACAGGCAAAACTTTGACTTCATTTAAATAATCTACAGTATATTCTTCATTGGGACTGGCGTGAAGGATAGAATAATTAAACACGTACTATGATGATATTTCAATGTTCCTTAAACCTTTTGAAGAATTGGCGCTCTAAGCTTACAGATGGCTTAACGTCTATTACAGAGCTGATTGTGTGGCGATCGGTTACTTGGAGAAAGAAAAGCAAGGACTGCACTGGCGGCTACGCCAATATATATTCAATATAAAACAGAAAGAGAAAATAATGAAACAACTAAAACGCAGCGGCAAATTTCAACATGAGCACGAGGCAGCTATGCAGTGTCCTCAACGGACGTGGCCATCCACCGTGCACAAGATACCATATTGATATTGGTGGGCGAAGGAGCCACCGATTCTTTCTCTGCCCACGGCCGCCATGAGCTTAGAGCCGCCCCTGAGTACTGCTGCAATAAATAATTTCATCGAAATCACGCACAATCACTGTGCCGTGAAACCCATGTTTAATAACATGCTTTAACTCCTATCATCATGAAAATTATATCACGTAAACATCTCAGTATTTTAGTTATTCAGAGAGCTGTAATATCACAAATGTAATGGATTCTGTGTTCAGTCGGAGGAAGAGAACACACAGTGATTCACACACACAGAGCACATAGAAGATCACATACAAAACAAAGCATTAAATGTGCTACTTTAATTACGATGTGATTTGAGAAACTGGTTAATTAAATTATTTTAAGATAAAGTTTTTTAATGACAAAATAAACTACATGATTAGTGGAAATTTCAAGATTGAAGTTGACATTTTGTGATTTTTCCCCACTATGTGCCTTTTTTTTTCCCTGTACCCTAATAAGCTTTCATATGACACTCAGACGGTGGGCTACGACTTGCCTTTTCACGGCGACTTTGATATCTGAGCTTTCAAATTTCTCCAACACGCTATGTCACTCGATCAACTTCCTTTTGTTGATTATACCACGGATTATTTAAACAAATAGTATGTTTTTCCTTTGCCTCGCTGAAATTCTTAAATTTTCCCCCGTGCTTTTCCCATTGTCTTTTCACAAAAGGCTGAGCTTAAGGGCAATTTATATTGATTTGCATATTCAAAGAGGCGTAATTCTGGGAGGAGTTGGGGCGGGACATAAGGCACGTGAACGAGCGTTAGTTTTCACTCTGATCGGGATTTATGTAGCGGAAGAACGTAGAAGTTGGAGTACGCATGATTACTGCATCTGGATTTTTCTGTGCGTAAGCATATTTCGGCTTTTGTGCTTACGCAATGTTATAGTGCGAGTTCTACGCACAGCGTTATGCATGAGGCCCCTGGTCAGTATAGGAAATATGTGTTCTTGTCTAATAAGAGCCAAAGTAATACATTTCAAACCAAAGCTACAAATTATACAAAATATGTATTTCACTATAATGTGATAACAAAACACAATCCAGTAAATACATATAAGTGGCTTGTTACTTCAGTTTTGTTTTATAAGCATGCTCTTCCTAACTGAATATTCAAAGAAAAATCCATCCATCCATCCATTTTCCAACCTGCTGAATCCAAATACAGGGTAACAGGAGTGTGCTGGCGCCAATCCCAGCCAACACAGGGCACAAAGCAGGAACTAATCCACCGCAGGACACACACACACACCAAGCACACACTACGGCTAATTTAGAATCACCAATGCACCTAACCTGCATGTCTTTGGACTGTGGGAGGAAACCCACGCAGACATGGGGAGAACATGCAAACTCCACACGGAGGACCTGGGAAGCAAACCCAAGTCTCCTTACTGTGAGGCAGCAGCGCTACCCACTGTGCCACCGTGCCTCCCCAAGAAAAATCAACTCATATATTTTATTATTTTTTCCATGCTTCCTTCAAATCTATATTTTCTAATTCATAAATTAATAAATAAATATGCTTAACAATTTCTTTTATCCTACTTATTCCCAAGTGACGGAAAACCACCATTCCGAACCTTTCATCTTACACCTTCATTTCACTCCTCCAGAATTATCATCTCCGTCCTTCTCAATATATTTTTCACCAACTCTGGTTCATTCTCTGAATGTGTTTCTTTACTATATTTTGACTTATATGTCTTTAAGATTAAGGCCTATTGATAAAATCAAAGTATTCTATCTTATCAAAAATCTTATCTGGATGTTAAAATTTTGACCCTAGAAAACTTTCAGTTCGCAAATCAGGGAGGATGTAACTTTACTCAAGTCAGAATCACCCACTATTATAATCATTTTTAAGGGCAAAGTTAAGAAGTTCTGTTGTTTTGATGATTTCTCTCATGCTCAGTTGGTTTATGTAACTTACCAGTTGTATTATTTATTTCATTCTCAATTTGTATGTCGCTAATATTCTGTTTTTGTCTTTCAGGTACAATTCCTCCTGCTGCTCTCCCACTCTATATGAAGTGGATCCAGACAACATTCTTCTCAGTAAGTAAGATTATTTTTCCTTACCTCTCTTATTAGTTCAGATATCCATTTTCTAGCTCCATTCCATGATCTCCGTGTTACACCTATCTTTCTACTCCTTCTTATGTTCTTCTTTGTTTTTTAGGCGATTGATGTATTAAGTAGCGTACAGTCTTTGACAAATTCTTCATCATCTGAGGTAATATTAAACAATCTTCTTTCAGGGCCTTCTCTTTTATGTTTCTTCTCTACTAATGAGCTGTTTTACTTTTCAGCCTTGAACCATCTGGATGAGACTGTGAACTTATAGCCAAAGATTCTCTTTTTTCCATATCACTTAATACAGTCCCTCCCGAGTTGTTAAATATTTTATTAAAATATGGTCTCGCCATTGAAGGATTCATTACAAGTTTCCTCTTTGCTAAATTCATTTGCTTATCTCCATTCTGATTGGGTCACACCTTGGATATTCATAACCTACTACATTTCAAGCCACATTCTTTTAACTCCAGATTAATTCTCACCACATTAGATTCCAAAACCCCTTCAACTTCTATATATTTCAAGTATCTTTCCCAGTTTTTATCTTTTATACTCCTCTTCTTTAGTGTCAAAATCTTGTAATAGAGTTTTCCATTTTGGATTTTGTAAATAATCCCTACCATGAGGCTATTATATCAACTTCTTATGTTTAAGGCTTTGAAGTAAGATTTGAATTAGAGTCTGTAATTAGTCTTTCAGATCAGGTTTATATGGTATACTTCTAAAATTAGGACTTCATAGTGGACTTATAAGTTTAGAATTAGGGTTTTGTGATGTCTACCTGAGAGCCAGATTAGGACAATTTGGAGTAGACTTTTCAACTTGAGACATCGTAGTGGATATACATTAACCTTTCTGTCCCCTGAATGTATTGTTAATTGTGATGCATTCCTTTCTTCATGCTGCAATGTAATTTGTACTCTCTCATTCCTCTTTCTTTGTTTATGCTAATATTCATTCTGACTGACATTCAGCATTAGAGTCCCATCTACTGAAGTATCACCATTTCTATCCTGCAAGACTCCTATACTAACCCCTTGACTATTTTCCTTTCCTTATTTACCTATTGTTCATCCAAATAAAATATTTGTGTTAAATCTCTTAATGATATTTTTTGTAATTCCTTCTCTTTTTTTGTCCCATGATTAATCAACAGCTCTGCTGTTTCCTGCTTTGCACCCTGTGTTGGCTGGGATTTGCCCCAGCAGACCTTCGTGACCCTGTAGTTAGGATATAGCGTGTTGGATAATAGATGGATGGATGGATATTCAAGCTTTCTAAGCAATTCAGGCCCCTTCTTTAGGCAATCTAAAGAGGTCTCAAAACCTTGTATATCATAATGTTTTAGTTAGCCAATAGAAGATCATAATAGAAGGTCATTTTACTTGACTTCTCTCTACATATATAATAGTTAACACGGTACAACATCCTAATACTATCGACAATAATATGAAATCTATTAAATGTAGCAATCTAAGACTACAAAATGTCAACAAAAGTCAAGAAAAATTTCTATGACCAAGGACCACAATCATAAATTAAAGAGAAAGAGTCCTTTTACAGTGAAGTCTTCATGCCAAGATAGTATTTATAGAGATGACTCACTTATTAAGCAATGACCAGATTTTATTGCAAAGAGAGTGCTCTGGCCATATTTTTATATATATTTATATATATACTCCAACTATACAAAGAATACCAGTGGTCAGGGAATCTTAATACATAGAACTATTCCTTGTAGTGTCTGATCTAATATCTGTTTCTGAAAGGTGATATATGATGGTGATAGGAAATTTAATACTAAAATTACTTTAATTAATATTTATGCAACTAAGATGGATGACAGAGCTCTCTTCCAAAATGGATTTGCATCTATCCCTAATCTGAACACTCACAAAATTACTGCTTCCTATCACCTGTACATCTTTATTACTCAAGAATGATTTCCTCATTGACAATCATTTCTTGCCCACTATCAAATCTTGTAAGTATGATGTTATTGTTATCTCTGACCATTCCCTCTGATCATGGACCTTAAATTACTGTGTCCTACACACTCATCTCGTAGCTGGAATCGTAAACCCCTGTCATTAGCCGATGAGAACTGTAAAGAATTACTATCAAAGCAAATTATTTCTTTGGTATAAATGCATCTCAGCAGTTATACTCTGGGAAACTCTGACGGTATTCTTAAGTGGACAGATTATTTCATAGATTTCTCACAAAAATAATGTGGCACTCTATAGGGAAAGGCAGGTTTATAACAACAATTTAACCTTTTGCCTTCTAAAGAAATGGAACAGCTCATCTTTTAATTACGACATCATTAATATGAACATGGAGAGAAGGACAATAAAAATTAGCCTAACAAATCCACAAGCAGGAAGCCTGTAATTTAATAATAGCAATTAACAATGCAGACATATAAAATTATTGACCATAAAAATATAACTTTCATATTTAGAAAGTACTATAAGTTATATATTCTACTGTTTAACACTTAAATTTACCTAAGCCTACAAAAATCATAAATCTGTCCCACGTTAAATCCTTTCCACCTCTCCATCAGTTTTTTTTTTGTCTTATAAATGTGTCTAAAGGTTCCTCTGCAATAGATAAGTGATAAATACACTCAGGAGATCTTACTGCACCTTTTATTATGCAATTTTGCATATTTAGTCTTTTATTAAAATTATTTAGCAATATATTGTACATCAAGTAGTGCATGTTTGCTTTATTTATACAAATTAGACCACAGTGTTTGTAATTTTCTCCAAATCTAAAGGTTCTTCTGTAGTGGCTGAGTGATCAGTGCACTCAGGAGAGTGTAATATAAAAGTGTAATATCGTTTGTACATTCCTTATATTTCTCCATGGATGTGGAGGCGACAGAGTACATATCTCTGAAAAGCTGAGATATGTGGGCATCAAGCCTCATTATATTCACTGGTATTCATGAGGCTCTCGATGGACCGTAGCCAGGGAGGCTTTCATGAAAACAGCCACTATTAGTGTAAACAGGTAGTAGAATTTTAATAGACAAATTTAACAACGAATAATGTTCCATATGTCTATAAATAAACTGATTAATTCAATTTACATTAAATAATTATAAGAAGATTATACATAAGTGAAAGTTTAATAAAAAAATTGAATTAACAAAGAATGTTCCACACAACTATAGATAATCCAATAATTCAACTAACATTAATACCTTCCAAGAAAATTTTATATAAATTAAAAGTTAAGAGATAAGGCTAATTGAACAAACAGTAAACTGTTATTTAATCCAATAACCATATTAAATAATACTATATTAAATTAACATTGAACATATATAACAGCTTATTTGCATAGTGAAAAAGATTATGATTGAATTTTATTAAGAAAAGGAACTATAAGAGGAATAATTTATTTGTAGAATGCTATTAATTTTTAGAATGTCCACTGAGTATAACAAGCTTCTGCTGACCAGTTTGGCAAACGATTTGATTCATGAAGATGAGAGGCCCATGAGTGTTAGGGCATAATTGTTCCACTCGTACCATTTGTCTCTTGTTCCCACTACTACTCCTAAAGTTTGTACTTCTCTGCATTGCCAGAACTTTAAAACTTCTGGGATGATCAGCTTATATTTATTTTCTTTTTCCTTTTTTTGCCATTTATGCCACTCTGTCATTTGTCTTGAAACTCACCATAATGTCTAAAACAATCGCTTTATTTTTTTTCCATAAAATTAGGTCCGGTCGTAGATTGGCACCCTCTTCAGTCTTAAAGGGTTTTTGAACATGGGGACATTGTCCAAGAATGAGTGATATTGATTTAATGTCTTTCCTACAACCCTTACAGCTTAAATCTCATTCTCTTAATGTTTTGATAGCTAGTTATTGCTTATTTTATCATTTCTAAACAGTTCAATTCCCCTTCTTTAGAACTGGGAGGTTGTTCCATTTATTGAATATTTCTTTGTGCCAGTCAGAAATAGACAGAGGGATGTCTGGGGAGGACTCTCTTTGGGAAAAGCTGGTTAATGTTTAAATATTAAAATTTTTGGGTTCCAACCTAACTTCTTCCAAATGTCTCAGATTAGTCTTTGTGTGTTTAAAAGACAAGTGGATTCCACTAAGACCGGATCTTACGAAAGGATAAATTTACTAAACATTCAAATGATCTTTTTGGGGTTTTAAAATTTTTTGGACATCCTTTTCCATAAATTTTGTTAAATTACTAAGCCATCTTGCAAATGGAAGCAATGTTTTTTTTTCATGTAAACCCCAAATTGGGGATACCAAGTCTCCCCCTTTCTAGTGCTTCTATTAAGGGGTTTGGGTTGGCTATATTGGACAGCCTTTGGGATAAGGGAGCCCCTTGCTTGGATCCACTTCATATAGAGTGGGAGAGCAGCAGGAGGTTGTCCTGAAAGACAAAACCGGTTTTGGCGACTTAAAAATTGGGGGGAAAAAAATTACAACGGGAAAATTACATAAACCAACTGAGCGAGAAAATCATCAGGACAACAGAACTTCAAAATTTTTCCTTTTAAAAATGTTTAAATAACAGTTGGTGAGTCTGAGAAAATTCCTCTTCCCCCTCCCCCTGATTTGCAAATGATTTTTTTTCTGGGGGTCAAAATTTTAACACCCCTTAAAAGATTTTTGAAAAATAGCCCCAATAAAAGAACAACATACTTTAATTTATGATAGGCCTTAAAGATAGAACTTTCAACTCAAAATATAGTAAAAACACTTTCCCGGGCCCTACACACAAGTGAAAAAAAACCTTTTCCAGGCAGACATCTTTTTTAATTTCAGTCAAATTTATTTAACAAATAGAAATGTTACACCCACTTAATTATTTTTTTAAAGGCGATTTGGACCCCCTAAAAGGGTTAAATGGAAGAGATTTTGAATATAAATTGAAAAAATTTATATTTATTACACAAAACGCCAAAAAAGATCCAGCAGCATTTATTATCTTTGTTTATCAAAAAAATTCCCAAAAACAAACAGGCCCAGGAATGGAAAAAATTCTATTAAAAGAAAGAACATAATGACTCTTAATGAACTAGAGTTGGAGAAAAATATATTGAGAATAAAATTGTTTAAAAGGAGGAGATGAAAATTTCCCGGGGGGATTAAATAAATGTGTGAGCTAAAAAAGGGTTTCCCAGAATGGGTTTATCCCCCCTTGGGTAAAAATGAGAAAAAAAGGAATTTTTAGGCCTATTTACTTTTTAAAATTTTGAACAAAAAAATATATATATGTTGATGGTTTTGGGGGCCCAATAAAATATAGGTTGATTTTTCATGGAATATTCAGTTAAAAAAGAGCATGTTTTAAAAAAAACATCTGAAAAAAATAAATTATGTATTTACTGGATTGTGTTTTTTTTTCCACTTTTTATAGTGTAACATATTTTTGTATAATTTGTAGTTTTGGTTTGAAATGTATTACTTACTAGAAAAGGGACACATTTTTTAAACTGACCGTTCCCTGGGGGCCCAAATTAAAAAAAAAAGGGGAGTGGCCTGTTATGAAAAAAGAAAAGGTTTCCCATTTTGGGGGGAACCCTTTTAAAAGAACTTAATTGGCATTAAGGGCTCTTTTACACGGGCCCTAAGGAGGAAGATCTCTTTAAAAGCGCTTGGAAAAGGGCCCTTTTCCCAAAGGAAGGGGTTTAAAAGAAAAGCTGGGGGTTTTCCCTTTTTTTTTTTTTTTTTTTTTTTTTTTTTTTTTTTTTAAAAAAGATAAATTTTTAAGAGGAAAAAAAAACCAAAAAACAAACAAAAAAAAATCATAAAAGGGAAAAAAAAACCCAAAAAAAGGAAATTAAGTACCCCCCAAGTCATTGATGTTCTGTGTAATGTTTGACTTGGACCTGACTTTTTTTTTTTTTTTTTTTTTTTTAATATTTGAATTTGAAAGAGACTCTTTATATTTTGGGGGGATAAATATTGTTATTTGGGTGATTTTTTTTTTTTTTTTTAAAAAAACTCAAACTTAATGAGTCTTTTTGGGGTTCTTAAAAGAAACAAAAAGGGGTTTTTTTAAAAAAAAAGTAAAATGAGATTGAAGAAGGAACATAAGAAAAAGAGGGGGGGTTTTTAGTGATTTGGTTTTAATTTTTATGGTAAAATTTTTACAGTTTGGGGTTTTTTTATAAGCGGTTTTTTTTTTTTTTTATTTTTCAAAGAACAAAGATTTTTTTAATTAATATTTGTGAAAATCTGTTTCTCTTTGAAATTGGCAGATACAGTAACCCCTTTTGGGGAAATTATGAATGGTGTACTTTAAAAAGATAAACCACCAAAAAACAATTTATGGGGCTTACAAAAAAAGTGGCCTTCGGTAAAACCTTCGCCCTGACATGGAATTCTCTTCTTTGGGAAAGGGAAAATACAAAAATGGGCTGCAACCATTTTACAAGTTCTTCAAGGAAAATAACTTTTACAAAATTAAACGGGATTAAAGAAGATGGATGGAGTTAACATTCTTAAGTGTGATGGGCTGTTAAAGAATAACTTTGAAAGGGGAATGAAAATTTGAATAGGAAGGAAAAAACAAAAAGGAATTAATTAATGGGATAAGTGGAGAGTCCTTGAAAAAAACCTTAAATTTAAAGGTTTCACAAAAAAAACCACTTAACAAAAAGACAAAAATTGATGTGGGACATGGGTAAAAAAGGGGTTGGGAATATCAATGGAAATAAATTTAAATGGAAAAATTTTGTCCCATGGTTTTCCAAATCTAAATTTTCCCCTCTGCCATGGGATCAGTGATCAATGCTCTGTTTTTCCCAAAAGCCCTTTCCCTTGGCTGTTTTTTTCTTTTGGTAGGTAGGGATAGGGGGAATATTGTTCATCCTTCATTTGGGTCACAAATTGGATGATGGGGGTATTTGGCTAGTAGGGGAGCCTTGTGGTGAAACTTTTTTCTGAGTTATTGTTTTTTTCGTTAACACGTGCCCCGGGGGGCCTTAAAACCCAATTTTTCTTCCCCATGTCATTTTGGGAAGTTTGCGCACCGGGGGGCCCAAGAACAGCATAGCTGGCTTGGTAGGGTTTTGGGTGGAAGTAATCATTAAAAAGATTTTGTTAGGGGCCCCCAGCCAGGTGGGTTTTCCCAAAAGTGCGTGGCCTGGGGGGGCCCAAAAACCCCAAATCTTTGGTACTACCATGACTCGGCCCCTCTTTTTTGAATGGTTTTAAAGCGATGAATGAATGGAATAGGCCAAAGGGTTGCTTTTCTTATAAGACAATTGATTGCAAATTTTAAATGTTAAAGAAAGGTGATAGTCATCACTGGTTACGTCATTTTTTTGGGTGGTTAAATGTATAATGATTTTTGGTTAAGTGTTCTTTTTTTTTTTTTTTTTAAAATCCCAAAGAACTAGACAAATTAATTTTTTAATAATGGAATAAAAAATTTAAAAAAAATTTGGTTCGTTACTTTCCCCAAAGTTATTTAAAGGGCATTCAGAATACCCTAAGGAGTAGAGCTGGCACCTCCTGCTCATTAAATTTTTGGAAAGATGAAAATTTTGGATTAGAAAACCCAATGGTTTTTTAAAAGCGACTTTTGTTTAAGTGTGGCTCTTTCCTCTAGTTTAATCCAAAAATTAAAAAGGTCTAAAACAGATTTACTCCCTTATGCTTTCTTAACTGGGGGAGTTAAGTTTCTTCTTTGTACTTTTTTAGTGTACTTAGCTTTTAACCAACTCCTTTTTTACTCATACCTCACAGTGGGTCATTGATATTAAAAAAAGTTTTTTGTTCAAATCTGGTCTGGTCTTGGAACTTTTTCAGAAAAAGGGTTTTTTTTAAAAGGAGTTCCGTTAAAAGGGTTGCTCCCCCTTCCAAAGGGGTTTTGTAATTTGAGGGCCGGGGTGTTTTTTTCCCTTTTTTGCACTGATGGACATTGGGCCCTTTATGTGCTTAAAAGACTCTATGTCCCCTTGGCATTTCTGTATATTAAAAGGGCTCCTGTCTGGCCCCGGTGGTAGACTCTCTCTTGTTGGGAAAACATTTTGGGCCCCTTTAAATGTATGGTGGCAATATACTGTCCCTTCATCCATTTTTGGGTTCTGTACCCAATTGTTCACTCTATCCTTCTCAAAGTTCCCAAAGCCCCTTTTGGGCCCTTTGGAAAAGGGGGTTTCTTCGAAAAAACCAGTGTTGTACTTTTTGGCCCAAAAAGGGTAATGGCCATTTTCAGCTTTTTATTGAGGGGCAATGGCAATGTTTTTAAAAAAAGAGGGGAAAAGCATCCCTTGTTAAATCCCCCTTTTTAAATGTAATGTCCCTTTGGGACTTCCCTCTTGACTTTCCCCAAAATTGTTGGGAAACACCAGGTACGTTTTCAAAAGTTGAGACAAATGGGGTTCAGTTTATGATTCTCAGGATCCTAAATAGGTGGGGTTTAGATATGGGAAGTTTTTCTTTTTTAAAAACCCACCATACCAATGGATTTCTGATGCTTTTTATGGGAAAGGTGATCTCTTTGGGGTGTTTGGATATTATTCTTCCCCACAGCCATTTCCGAACCCTCTCTTTAAGGGTTTTTTTATAATTCCGTCCTTCAACCTCATTTTAATTTCTTAGAAGATTCTTTTTTGAGACCAATTTATGGATCTCCCGTTGTTAATATTAAAAGTTTGTGACCATCCAGTGACTTTTGAAAAGTACTATTCTGGCAACCTTAAAAAATCAGGAATGGGGAAACCCGATAACAATATTTTTTAAATGTAGTTAGTGTTTTTTTTTCCCTTTATTTGGGGACAAAATGTCTTTTCCCTGATCCCTTCCCGAAAAGTTTTTATATTCCCAAATGGTGGGTATCACTTCTATTTAGATTCCCGGGATTAAAAAGACTTTTGGGGGTTGATGTATTAAGTACCGTACAGTCTTTGACAAATTCCCCCATTATCTGGGGGAACCTCCCTTTTTTGCTTTCTGGGCCTTCTCTTATGTATGTCCTCTACTAATGAAAGGTTTTTTCCCTTTCAACGAAAACCTTGGTTTAGGCTGAAACTTCTAGCCAAACATTCCCCTGCTCTCCATATCACTTAACACAGTCCCCCCCAAATTGTTAAACATTTTTCAAAAACTCTTTTTCCCAAGGTTCATTATAAAATTTCCCCCCTTATAAAATTTATTTGCTTATCTCCCGTCTGATGGGAAACCCCCCGGTTTTTTTTTACTAAATCTCAAAACCCCCTTTTTTTTTTAACTCCAATTAATTCTTGCCACATTTTTATTCCCAAAAACCCTTTTTTCCCATATATTTCAAGTCTCTTTCCCAAATTTTAATTCCCATACTCTTCTTTAGTGTCTAATCTTGTTAGTTTTTCCCTTTTTTTGTTCTTAAAAACCCCCGGGGGGCTTTTATATCAACTTATGTTTAAACATTGCAGTAAAAATTCCCAAATTTGATTTAAAAGGGCTTTTTAGATCAAAGGGTTTTTATGGTATACATCTAAAAAATTTGGGGGTTTATAGGGGGACTTGTAAGTTTTGGGGGGGAAATTTTGTGATGTCCCTGAGGCCCAAAATTTGGACAATTAAAATTTTGAACTAGCCAACCAGCGGTTTTGGGATAAAGGGGGGGGAATTTTATTGATGTGTGAAAACTTCCCGAAAGGGAAAAAGTTATTTTTTAAGGGGGGGTTTGAGGGAAAACAACTTCCCGTGAAATGAAAAGATGGAACTCTGGAAGGGAACCTAATTTCCGTGACTAAAAACAGGTTTTTGGGAAAATACAGGTATCTTTTTTAAAGTTTTGGCCCCTTTTCCTTATTGTCATTAAAAGCCTTTTAAAAAAAGAAATTTGTCTTCGTGTAAAAATAAAAAACAAATTTTCAATCTGATGGGGGGGAAATTCTGGGGAATAAGGACAGTTTTGAGAATTTGGGGTGTTTGTAGTCTTGCATTCCCGTACATTCCCGGGGAATCCCCCTTTAAAAGTCCCCAATTTCCTTGAGGCGGATCTCCCCCCAATGTGCAAATCCCTTCAACACAAACATTTTTTCCAGCCCCCTTGATGTGGCTTCCTTCCCCCTATCCTCCCTACTGAAAAACATTTTCAAAACCATTTCAGGGATTTTCAATGCAACATTTGCTCAAAAAACCCTTCCCAAACTCCAGAAATATCTCTAAGCCATTAAAACAATTCCCCTTAAAAAAGGGGGTTTTCCCAAACCCCTTTAAAATCCCCGGTTTAAATCAATTTCCCTGCCAGGAAAATTCCCCTTTAATTTAACCGGGCCCCTAAGGGGAAATTTATCCCCCGGTTTTTAAAATTTTGGGGGCCCTTTTCTTAAAAACCCTTTTAACCCCAAAAAATTTTTTTAAAATGTTAATTATTTGGGTATCAACTACCCCCAAAACCCAACCCCCAATTTCCCTTGGTTTCCTTGCTTTTCCGAAGATTCCCGGGGGCCCGGGAAATCCTTTACCCCGTCCCCTTAATTTTTATTCTTCAATTTACTCTTTTTTTGGAAAAATTCTGGCCAAGTTTGCTTATATCCCTGTCTTTCAGATGGCCCCCTCCCTTTCCCTTTTTCCCTTTGAATTGGGGAAACTCTTTATTTTTAACCTTCTTTTTGTCCCCCGTTTTAAACTAGTTTCCTGGTTTTTACTAAATTTTTTCCCCTTCTTTTTTCTTTTCCTCCCTGCCCTTAAGGGAAAATTTTAAAATAATTTAAAAAATTTTTTGGGGGAAGAAATGGGAAAACCCTTTTTTTGCCTTTTAAATAAAAATTCCAAAAATCCCGTACATTCTTCCCCCTTTTTCCCCGGAAGATTTTAAAAAACCTTTAGTCTTTATAATTTTTAATTTTTTTTCCGATTTTTAAATTCCAAATTTGCTTTAAATTTTTATTAAGCCCCACATTTCAACCCCTTTCCTTTTTCCTAAAATTAAATTTTTAAAACTCTAATTTTTTTTTCCTTCTTTTTTCCAAAAATCAAAGTCGGTTTTCCCCCTTTTAAAATTAAAAAAATTATTTACCTTCTAAAATTTTTTTTAATCCCACTTTTGGGAAAAGGAATAAAATTTTTAATTTAATTGGGAAGGGAAATTTTTAAGCAAAAATAAAAAATTTAATTCCCCCAAAAAAATTAAATAAGTTCCCTTTTTTTTTTGTTTCCCTGGAAAAATGTAAAAAAGGGAAAATTTTGTAAAAATTTTTTTAATTTTTGAATTAAAAAAATAGAGTCTTTAAAAAAGGGTTTAAAATTTCCCCCAAACTAACACCCAAAAACCCCCACCTTTTTCTGTTAATAAATAAATTTTTATTAAAACCCCACTTAATTAAAAAGAAATTTTAAAATTTTCCTTTAAACCCCCAAAATTAAAAAAAATTTCCTTTTTACCCAAAGGGGCCCCCAACTTTAAATTTTAAAGGGGAAGAAAGGGGGTCTTTTAAAGGGAAAATTTTTTAAAATCCCAAAAAAAAATTTTTTAAAAAATTTTGAGGTAATAACTTGGTTAAACAAGAATGATTTTAAAAATTTGAAATTGGAGGCTTTTATCCCGAAAAGAAACCGGGTTTAAAAACCTTTTAATTTTTTTCCTTTTAAAAAGTTTTCTTTTAAAATTTTTGGGTTCAAATGAAATGGGGGGGACAAAAAATTTTAAATTAAAAGGGGGTTTTAATTTTAAAATTTTGGGGGTTAAAATGGAATTTTTAAAAATTTTTTCCCAAAAAATTTTAACTTTCCTAACTGAAACTAAAAATTCCTTTTTCACCTGTTTTCAAAATTTTTCCAAGAAATTTTAAAACAATTTTAATTTTTCCCCAATATAAATTTTGAAAAAAATGACCGCATTAAGAAACCCTTCTTAAAATTAAAGAACAATTTTTAAATTTTCTTTTTTAAAATTATTTTTCCATATTTATCAGTTGGGGTCGTTTTTAAAAAAATTTTTTCAAATTTACAAAATAAATTTTGAAACAAAGGTTTTCAAAAGGATAATCCCCTTGGGGGTTTAGAGAATAGGATTCCTTAGAAATTTTTTTTCCCCAAATGAAAGGCCTTTTTCCCCTCCGAAAGAAAAGACCATTTAAATCCCAATTTAAAAACCCCCGGGGCTTAAAACGTTTTATTTAATTTAACGACCAAAAGAAATGGGGGGGACAAAAAAAATTTTTGGGGCCCAATCCCCAAAAAGGGGTCTTAATTTTAAAGTAGGGAATTAACCCCAATCCAAAATTTAAATTTTTTTTTTGCCTTTTATAATTTTCTTTTAGAAGGACTGCCCCAAAAAAGTTTAAAATTTTCCCCTTTTTCCTTTTTACCGGGGGATTTTTTAAAACAGTATTTTAATTTTTTCCCCAAGTGTAAAGGGTTTTTTTTGGAACCAAAAAAGGATCCTTGGCTTAAGTCCTTACTTACTTTAGAAAATTTTGTTTTACCCCTTTTATTAAAATTTTTTTCCAATACATAAGGGGGGGCTGTTTGCAAATATAAAAAAGGGGGAAAAGTTTTTTTGGAAATTTTCAAATTAAAACCCCCCTCTGAAAAGGAAAAAATGAAGAAACTTTTTGGAAGGTTTTTGGCCATTCCTTCACCCTTTAAAACCTTTTCCCAAAAATCCCCGGCCCTTCCCCTTTTTGGTCCCAATTCCTTTTCAATAAATTTTAAAAACCTGGCCCTCCTTTGGTTTTAAAAGGGGCTGCATTGGCCCCCTTTTTTGGTGAGGGGGTTAAATTTAAAAAAAACCCAAACCCAAATTTGAAAAATTAAAAGGGGAAATTTTTGAACCCAAAGGAAGGGGTTTTTTTTAAAAAGGAGGACCCCCAAATTTTCAAATTTTTTTCCAAACTTTTTTTTTTTTTTTTTTTTTTTTTTTTTTTTTTTTTTTTTTTTTTTTTTTTTTTTTTTTTAAAAAAAAAAAAAAAAAAAAAAAAAAAAAAAAAAAAAAAAAAAAAAAAATTCTTTTAGCCCCCACTCTTCCCCCACCTTTAATGTCAGGGGTTCCCCCCGTGAGGTTTTTGGCCTTTTCCCCTTTTTTAAAGCGAATTTTGGTGACGGGCGGGCAAAAAAAAGGCGGGGGGTTAGTTTGGTTTCCCCTGGCAG